>NC_061111.1:245294739-245318124 GCF_002878395.1 Capsicum annuum | reverse complement strand
AGATGATTTATTTGTTTAAATAGATTAGTTATCTGGTGCAACTTGATAAATATCTATTGCAACAGATTATTAACCTGTTGCAATAGAACCTGAACTCGATTCCAACAGACGTGTTATCTGTTGTAATAAGGTAAATATATGTTACAACAGATTATTAACATGTTGCATTAGAACTCGAACTCGATTCCAACATACAGTAAATATCTATTGCAACATATTAGTAACCTGTTGTGATAGAACCTGACATCGATTCCAACAGATCGTAGTCTGTTGCAACAGGTAAATCATCTATCGCAACAGGTTAATTATCTGTTGGTACATGTCACTCATCTGTTGGAATTAGCTTCAAAGGTGCATTAGTGCTATAAAATCAATCCCAATAGATATATAGTCTATTGCAACATATGTTTCACCTATTACAATAGATGAATTGTCTGTTGAAATTAACTTCAGGAGCATAACATGAATCCCAACAGGTAAGTAATCTATTGCGAATGATTACACATCTATTGGGATTAATTTACGGCACTATGAAATCACTATTAACTTTTTTTAACAATTGACTTTATTTAGGTACCGCTAATAGAGATATCAATAACAATAGGGGTGAATTGTCATGGTCAATGGATCGAGAAGAGCAATCGATATGTATGGTGTTGGAACAAGGGTAAAATGCTAGAGACGATAACTATGACAGTCCAAAGTGATGTTTCGTATGATGATTTTGTGAACTTAATCATCAATTATTTTGGAGTGAATTGTCAATCGGAAGAACTCGTCATTAGCTACATACATAGCTCCTTTGAAAATCAGAGGGTACTGCCTTTCAAGATAATCGATCAGGTTTGGTTGCGTGGTTATCTTAGTGATTCATCCAGGTTGGTGTTAAGGGTATCTATGGTTGAAAAGACGAGAGAGAATGAGAATCAGAACATAGAAGAAGAATAACAAGAAGACATCTTTGATGATAGGTTGGATAATCTATACATGAATAGTCAAGATGATGATCAAATACCTACGCCCCATTGGTGCGACCAATACGATGTGCAGTTCTTCTCAATCGACACAGTCTGTAAATCTTCAAGACAACGGGATCGGCTTTTTTATTAGAATGTCATTCAAGGATAAGAATGAACTATCTACCACTTTGTTTATTTCTTTCTTGAAAAAAGATTTTAGAATAAAGAAGGTGATTAATTTGAGAAGTGTCTTTTGCTTCAAATGTGCTAATTTAAACTGCAAGTGGTGGTTGAAAGCGGTGAAGTACGCAAGTTCTGATAGATTCATCATTCATAAAATGAAAAGCATCACACATGTGGTTCGGAGCACATCTCGGGCAAAAATCCTCACGCCACGGCAAAGGTCCTTGGTGAATATTTCAGGAGTAGTTTCCCCAATGGCAAAGGCCCTTCAACAAGGGTTATGGCCAATCAAATCCTTATAAAATTAGGTGGCCTGGTCAGTTATTAGAAGATATATACGACCATGGGGATTACCAAGGACTTGGTTAGGGGGACACTCGAGCATGGGTATGCAGTCCTGGATGCCTACCGTTTCATGATTGAGTCCAAAAATTCTGGAAGTAAGACGACATTGCATCTTGATGAAAACAAAAGTTTTAAGTATTTTTTTTATATCCTCTAGTGCTTGGATTCAAGGTTTTTGACATTTGAGAAAAGGCATAGTCGTCGATGGTACCTTCTTGAGGAGCAGGTATAATGGAGTTCTGCTAGCGGCGGTGGTGCAGAATGTGGAGAATCACATATTTCCTGTCGCTTTTTGTGTAGTGGACAAGGAATGTGATGCCTCTTATAAATTTTTTTTGGAACAACTGCGAAGCTACGTCAAAGATACTGAAGAGTTGTGTTTTGTATTGGATAGGCATTCAAGTATTTTAAAAACGGGTTCATGTTTTTTCACTTCAGCTTACTTTGGTTGTTGCACCAGGCATCCTGGAGAGAACATTCGAACCAATGATCACAACGAAAGGGTCGTGACCTTTTTTTATAGAGCAGCTAAAACATATAGTAGAGAGGAGTTTTTAGACCATTTCAATCAAATAACAGATGTGAATCCCAAGGTAGCAGAATTTCTAGTATGTGTTGATTTCGAGAGATGGACTTCGACATTCTGTCTGGCAAATAGGTACATTCTTATCAAATTTAATATGTTGTTTGAGTTACAAGTTTAGTATGATGACGTACTAAGTGATTCTTTTGTATACGTATAATATTATGACAGCAAACATAGTTGAATCGGTGAATTCATTATTTGGCGATGAAAGAGAATTTCCCATCAAGGCTATGTTTGAAAAAATAAGCCAGAAGTATGGCAAATTTTTTAATAAAAGGCGTGTGCAGTTCAAGTGCCCAAAAAAAACCCAATTTGTTCTTGAAATCAAAAATATAATATCAACGAACGTCAGTTTGGGGAATAGGTTATTACCTCATAAAATACCAGATTACAAATTCGGTATCACCGGTCATGGTGATGTTACCACGGTTTGTGAGTGCAGAGTTTTTGAGTTGGACAAAATACCCTGTCCACATGCTATGGCAGCCTTTGAGATCAATACGGTCATAAATATGGAGCTAAAGTTTATGAGCACTCCTCTCAATATTATTTGGTGGAAAAATATGAAATAGCATATAGTGAGCATATTTCTTCGGTGCCTCCCAAAGAATCTTGAATTGTTCCTACAGAGATTATGGGGAGATTAATACCTCCTCCATATATTGACCCAAGCACTATAAAATTGGGAAGAAAGCCATATAAGAGGAGGCGTGGAGTCAAAGAATTATTTTCATCAAGAGGAATCAAGTGCTCTGTATGTAAGTGTGCTGGCCACAAAAGAACTACATGCCCGGATCGCAATCCACCATGATCATTTAAATTGCAGAAACTTGTATAACTGTTTTTTGTGGACTTTTATATATTTAACTCATTGTTGTGAATGTAATGTTATCATTCATTATATTTTAAATATCTTTTTAATAACTTGTGCATCAATAAAAAGAGGCAAAACATGAACTAAACAATACAGCAGACCACAAGTATTTTCAACATATTACCCATTTGTGGCAACAGATGGACATTAGCTGGAAGAACACAACACAGTTTCATAAAACTGGAATGCTTTCCTCCAACAGATGATAAATCTGTTGCAATAGATGGATAATCTGTTGACAAAAATCCAACCGATGACCAATCTGTTCCAACACATGGTCTATCTGTTGAAACTCAAAAGGAAAAATTGCTATTGCTACTAGATTCAAAATTGTTCCTTACCTCCAACCATCGATATGTTAACATGTAAAATATGTAGAAGATAAAATAGACAGAATTAAAATTGAATAAGAATTAAAAAGCCAAAGTCAACTAAATATAAAATTTTCACTAAATGAAAAATAAAATACATACGGTATGGGTCCGATATAGAAAAATTAAAATACATACGCTAAAATAAAAAATACATTCTAATTATTATTATCATCAGCATCACCATTAATAACAGCTGGCCAATCAATTCGCAGCAGCAGGGCCCTCATCAGCCTCTGCATCTCTCTGAACATCGTCGCTCTCACGATGACCAACTCCCTCTGCAGGTCATTAACTCGCAGTAGTAGGGCCCTCATCATCCTCTGCATCTCTCTGAACATCTTCGCTCTCACGATTACCAACTCCCTCCGTAGGTCATTAACTTGCCTCTGAATTTCCCGTACTTTGTCGCACAGAATAGCAATGTCCAAAAAAGGATTAGCCATATCTAGAACATGCATTAATTGACAAATGTAAAGAAAAGAATCCAAATGTAATACAACGTATACTACAAATTAGTAGATTTACACCAAAAAAAAACTTACCTCAGCATAAATAAATATGCTCTTTGAAGAGAAGTTGTTGAAGATGTCACACGAAAAGAAAAAATTCAAGAAATAAATAAAGTTTAGCAGAATGAAGATTAAGAAGGGATCTATTTATAGAGGATTGAATTTGGATGTATAAGGATAAAAGGCATGTCTATTAAGCTCCATTGTATTAATTACATTTAAACTGGTGGCATTTTGTTTTCTATGAAAAATTGTGACTTTATGGTTTACATTAATACTTCTCACCTTTTCAAAATGGTTTTAAGAACTGATAACAACCGTTATTATTGTGTTGTTACAATAGATTGTCTATCTGTCACAATAGATTTACCATCTGTTGCAACATATAGATTATCTGTTGTGATAGATGAACCATATGTTAGGGATATTTTGATTTCTTCTAACAGCTAATTCATCAATTGCAACAGATGGAGAATTCGATTCATCAGCTGTTTTAAATGTGTTAGATAAAATGTCACCACTATCTCTTTTTTAATAGTCATCACATGCATGCAGATTAATAAATAATGTTCGGTCTATCGTAACAGATTATAAATCTGTTGCAACATATGGATTATCCATTGGTACAGATGGACCATATATTGGAAGAGATGTTTTGATTTCTTCCAACAGCTGATTCATCAGTTACAACAGATGGAGATTTCGATTCATCAGCTATTTTGAATGTGTTAAGATAAAAAAGTTATGACTCTTCACACCTCTTTTTTAATAGTCATCATATGCGTGCAGATGAGTAAATAACACTGTAGTATCTTTGATGGGGTAAGAAGAATAAGGTGTGTGCAATGGATCCAGTTTCATATGTGGGAGTTATGTATTATTGATCATTCTACCGCGACAGACACACATAAAGTGCAATGATTTTATGAATGCAGTTTTTTACCGATTAGACACTGATCCTTCAAATAAGATCCTGCATTGTATAGTTTAGTTTGACAGGTGCGAACTGATAAGGCCAAAAGGTTCCAAGACGGTGGTGTCGATACCCTATTACAATTTAATGATGGTCTATGCTCATATTTTTATGTCAAGTTTGGGGAAGGGTTCAAGTTTTTTGTAGCAGTGTAAATATCCTATAGTTAATGGACTGATTTTAATAGGTCAATGGACTTCTTGAAAGGTCTTTGAAACCTCGCACTATAGCAAACACCGATGGAACCAATAGAAATTCCCCTAGTCTAAATTTATATGGACGGGTTGCTCGAGGAGACTATTATACAGTAGTAGGTGCTTGGTAGAATACCTGTGCGGAAAGGGGGAGGTTGAGAAGGCCATGTATCATCTCAAATCTTGTTAAAGAGGAAACAAAAGGTAGGAAGCAAGGAAATTCTAGCGAATCTATCCAATGAAATTGACATGAGAAATGGAGAAATTGGATGAGCTTCAAATGTGGAAGTGTATCCAAATATAAAAATTGTCAGTTGTTGAAGAAAAAAGAAAAATGGTCAATAGGAATGGAGCTGGACACTTTGCTAGAGATTGCAACTAGCGAGCGTGGCCTCGATGAAGACTCTCACAAAGTGCAGGACCAGAACTCTAAGGAAAAAGCTTTACGAGCACAGGAAATTGATACGATTGTCAGTCAGAATAGAAACCTGAACAAACAACTACTGAATTAAAAATAAGGGAAGCCAAGGTGCTAATTTTTGAAGTCTAACTTGCATGCCATGCCTTCTATTTATGGCTATGATCAGGTCTATGGCAGTAGAAACAAAAAGGTCTAAAATTGGGCAGAAATCCCAAGACTTGTTGTTTCCACTGCCTTTCCATAGGGAGCATGGGATGCATATTTAACTTGAGAAATTGCCACATTGGCTTGGTCCCGTATTTTTAATTCAGGAGTAGTTGGTTCAGGTTTCAATTCTGACCGATAATCTTACCACCTTCTGTGCTCGCGAAGCTACTTCCTTAGATTTCTAGTCCTACACTTTGTGAGAGTCTTTATTGAGGCCACGCTAGCTAGTTGCAGTCTCTAGCAAAGTGACCAGCTCCAGTCCTCTTGACCATTCTTCTTTTACTTCAACGACTGATGGATTTTTATTTTTGGATATGCTTTCACATTCGTAGCTCATCTAGTTTTTTTTATTTTTCATGTCAATTTCATTAGCTAATTTCGCTATACTTTTCTTCCTCTCCTGTGTTTCCTCTTAAACAAGGTCTGAGATAATATATGGCCTTTTCAACCTCCCCTTCCCGCACAGGTATTCTCCTAAGTACCTACTACTGTATAATAGTCTCCTCCAGTAATCCATCCATATAAATTTAGACCAGGGGAATTTCTATTGGTTCCATTGGCATTTTCTACAGTGCGAGGCTTCAGAGGCCTTTCAAGAAGTCCATTGAGCTATTAAAACTGGTCCAATCACTATTGGATATTTACACTGGCGCCAAAAAGTTAAATCCCTCCCCAAACTTGACACAAAAACATGATCATGAACCGTCATTAAATTATAACAGGGTATCGACACCACCTACTTGGTCTTTCAGCCTTACTAGTTTGAAACTAACAATCTTAACGGTAAAATGCCATATCTTGTTTGAAGAATTAACGCCTAATAGGTAAAGAGCAAACATTCACAAAATCATTGTACTTGATGTGTGTTTTCATGATAGGTTAATCAGTAATACATACCTCCCAAATATGAAATGGTTCCATTTGCAAGCAGCTTATTCCTTCTAACCCATCTTTACTCTAGCTTTTAATGCTGGTTAGGAAAAAATGGATCCAATTTAACTTCGTTTTATCTACAAACAAGAGAAATACATTTGACATCCAACAAGAGAAGAAGAAAAACAATATTAGAAAAGGGTAACACAAAATTAAGCGAATCAACAGATGACCAATCTGATGCAACAGATTACCTATTTGCTCAACTAATGAGGCATTTGTTGCAATAGATGGATGATATGTTGCAACAGATGAGTCATCTGTTGGAATAAATCAAACCAGCCTTGATACTGGTTTGATTTCTTCAAACAGTTGCTCCGTCTATACAAAAGGGTAACACAAAATTGAGTGCAGATGACCAATCTTACACAATAGATTACCCATCTGTCCAATCGATGAGGCATTTTGCAATAGATATAAAAACAACAGTTCATTCATTCAAGACTTAAAAGTCACCTTTCCTTCAGTTATTTTAATAAATAGGAAATTGGTAAATGGGTAAATCATTAATAGCAACAGATGTAAATATCTAATTTAAATGACATACAAAGAAGAAAAAGAGATGGAAAGAGCACTAATTAATCATACTGTAATGTGAAAAAGGCAAAGGGATTAGAACATCCCATTCAGTCTTGAAAAGATATTGATCGATTGAGATCCGAAAGGATCCTCACCCAAAAGAAGAAAGAAAGAAGAGGAAGAAAGGAAAGAAAGAGATAAAGAAGCAAGAGTGATATATGAGTTGAGTTAAGTCTTGAGTATTACTTATGTCAAAAAGAGAGAGTATTCTACTAGATATGGATTTTAAATATTCGTTAATAAATTTTGACTTTTGACGGCACAAGGAGACGATGACATTGAAAAGACCAGATAAGACTACTCACTCAGGAGATTTTTTGAGTTATCCAAGTAATATTTTTTACCTCCTTAGTATTTTAACTTTTTTTTTATCTCGGACAGGAGATACCTAAATTGATATTTAAAAAAAGGATCTTAAAACATCTTAAGTGCAACAAATAAGAATTTTCGTTTGAAAATTTTCAAAGCTCGGTCATCTATCGCAACAGATGCGTAATATGTAGCAACAGATGACTTAATTTATTTGATTAAATCCAACAGAAAAGACATTTATTGCAACAGGTTGAATATTTATTTTTACACAATTTCAATTGATTTCACATGTTAGACTAATACCTTAAGGGGTCGTTTGGTAGAGTGTATTTAAAATATAATGCATACATTAGTTAAAGTGTATTGCTAGTACCTTGTTTGGTACGACTTTTTGCTTATGTATAACTAATGCAAGGATTAGTTATAGTTATACACTATTTCCTATGTATTAGCAATACAAAAACTTTAAACACATGAATTAACTTATTAAATGACTTTAATACCCCTAAATTTCCCATTCAAAATATTTTACCATTTTTTTTTGTCATTTTAATTTGCATTAGTGAATCTTTTCAAAATATTTCACAATTTCTTTTCCTACTATTTGAATTTACAACAGTGAATGGTTGATTTAAATAACTATAACATATTTTTTCTTTGCGTTGAGAGTGTTAAAAAAGATTTTAACGAAAAAATTGAGACAATTTCTTAATTTTTTGTCTTGTATTTTATTTTTTTTCGACTATGTAAATCCGTCGATGTAATATTTTTGTGCATAGATGAAGGTCTTGCAATTAATCCTAAACCTCTATATAATAGTTCAACAATATTAATTATGTTTGAAATAACAAAAGAACTTTGTTGCAAGAAAGTGTACAAAATCAAAGAAGGATATTTTTGTAAACAAAAATTTCTTTTATAGAAATTATGTAACATGTATTATTTCTTATACATCAAACCAAACAATGTATAAGAAATAATACATGCATAACTAATAAAAGTATTACTAATGCAAGCATTACTAATACACTATATTTTGCATTGTTCTTATATACTCTACCAAACGACCCCTAATTGATAAATCTAGGACTAGGGATGATTTCTCATAGGGTCAACTACAACTTCAATTGAGTCTTTTTTACAATTGAATAATGAGCCGGTATTGCGTTCCTCCCGGTCAGATTCATCGATCGATCACTCTAAGCTGAACCGATTCTTACTACCTCATATATTAGACCAATACCTTAATTGGTTAATCTAGGACCAGCGGTGAGTTCTCATAGGGTCAACTATAACTTCAATAGAGTCTTTTGGCAATTGAATGATGAGACAATATTGCGTTTCTTCTAGCCAGAGTCATCGATCGATCACTCTGAGCTAAACCGATTCTTACTACCTCATATGTTTGACCAATACCATTATTAATTAATCTATTACCAGTGTTGAGTTCTTATAGGGTCAACTATAACTTCAATTCAATCTTTTGATAATTGAATGATGAGACGGTATTGCATTCCTCTTGACCAGAGTCATCAATCGATCACTCTGAGCTGAACCAATTCTTACTACCTCATATTTTAGACCAATACCTTAATTGATTAGTCTAGGACAAGGGGTGAGTTTTCGTAGGGTCAACTATAAATTTAACTGAGTCTTTTGGAAATTGAATGATGAGACGGTATTGCATTTCTCCTGACTAGAGTCATTGATCGATCACTCTGAGCTGAATTGATTCTTACTACCTCATATGTTTGACCAATACCCTAATTTATTAATCTAGGACCAACGGTGAGTTCTCATAGGATCAACTACAACTTCAATTGAGTCTTTTAGTAATTGAATGAAGAGATGGTATTGCGTTTCTCCTGGCCAGAGTCGTGGATCGATCACTCTAAGATGAATTGATTCTTACTACCTCATATGTTAGACCAATACCTTAATTGATTAATATAGAACTAGGGGTGAGTTCTCATAGGGTCAACTACATCTTCAATTGAGTCTTTTTGTAATTGAATGATGAGACGGTATTGCGTTCCTCTCAGCCAGAGTCATCGATCGATCAATCTAAGCTGAACCGATTCTTACTACCTCATATGTTATACCAATACCCTTATTGATTAATCTATGACCAAGGGTGAGTTCTCATAGGGTCAACTACAACTTCAATTAAGTGCAGAGCTTTTGACTTGGACAAAATACCCTGTCCACATGGTATGGAAGTGCTTTGAGATCAATACGGTCATAAATATAGAGCTAAAATTTATGAGCACTCCTCTCAATATTATTCAGTGGAAAAATATGAAATGACATATAGTGGGCATATTTCTTCGGTGCTTCCTGAAGAATCTTGAATTGTTCCTACAGAGATTATGGGGTGATTAATACCTCCTCCATATATTGACCCAAGCACTATCAAATCAGGAAGAAAGCCATATAAGAGGTGGCGTGAAGTCGAAGAATTATTTTCATCAAGAAGAAACAAGTGCTCTGTATGTAATTGTGATGTCCACAAAATAACTACATGCTCGTATCGTAATCCACCATGATCATTGAAATTGCAGAAACTTGTATAGTTGTTTGTTATGGACTTTTATATATTTAACTCATTGTTGTGAATGTAATGTTATCATTCATTATATATAAAATATCTTTTTAATAACTTGTGCATCAATAAAAAGAGGCAAAACATGAACTAAACAATATAGCAGACCACAAGTATTTTCAACAGATTACCCATTTGTGGCAACAGATAGACATTAGCTGGAAGAACACAACATAGTTCCATAAAATTGGAATGCTTTCCTCTAATAGATGATAAATCTGTTGCAACAGATGGATAATCTATTGATAGAAATCCAACCAATGACCAATCTGTTCCAACACATGGTCTATCTGTTGAAACTCAAAAGGAAAAATTGCTATTGCTACTAGATTCAAAATTGTTCCTTACCTCCAACCAGTGACATGTTAACATGTAAAATATTTAGAAGAAGAAATAGACAGAATTAAAATTGAATAAGAATTAAAAAGCCAAAGTGGACTAAAAATAAATTTTTCATTAAATAAAAAATAAAATACATACGGTATAGGTCTGTTATAGAAAAATTAAAATACATACGCTAAAAGAAAAAATACATTCTAATTATAATTATTATCATTATCATCATTAATGACAGCTGGCCAATCAACTCACAGCAGTAGGGCCCTCATGAGCCTTTGCATCTCTCTGAACATCATTGCTCTCATGACGACCAACTCCCTCTGTAGGTCATTAACTTGCCTCTGAATTTCCCCTACTTTGTCGCACAGAATAACAATGACCCAAATAGGATCAGCCATATCTAGAACATGCATGAATTAACAAATGTAAAGAAAAGAATCCAAATGTAATACAACGTATACTACAAATTGGTAGATTTACATCAAAAAAAAAACTTACCTCAGCATAAAGAAATATGCTCTTTGAACAGAAGTTGTTGAAGATGTCACACGAAAAGAAAAAATGCTAGAAATAAATAATGTTTAGCAAAATGAAGATTAAGAAGGGATCTATTTATAGAGGATTGAATTTGGATGTATAAGGATAAAAGGCACGTCTATTAAGCTCCATTGTATTAATTACATTGAAACTGGTGGCATTGTATTTTCTATGAAAATTCGTGACTTTATGGTTTACATTAATACTTCTCACCTTTTCAAAATAGTTTTAAAAATTGATAACAACCGTTATTATTGTGTTGTTACAATAGATCGTCCATCTGCCACAGCAGATTTACCATCTGTTGCCACATTTATATTATCTGTTGTGATAGATGGACCATATATTGGGGAGGTTTTGATTTCTTCTAACAGCTAATTCATCAGTTGCAACAGATGGAGAATTTGATTCATCAACTATTTTGAATGTGTTAGATAAAAAGTCACCACTACCTCTTATTTAATAGTCATCACATGCATGCAGATTAATGAATAATGTCCGGTCTGTCGTAACAGATTATAAATCTGCTGCAACATATGGATTATCCGTTGGTACAGATGGACCATATATTGGAAGAGATGTTTTGATTTCTTCCAACAGCTGATTCATCAGTTACAACAGATGAAGATTTCGATTCATCAGCTATTTTGAATGTGTTAAGATAAAAAAGTCATGAATCTTCACACCTCTATTTTAAAAGTCATCACATGCGTGCAGATGAATAAACAACACTATAGTATCTTTGATGGGGTTGGAAGAATAAGGTGTGTGCAATGGATCCACTTTCATGCTTGGGAGTTATGTATTATTGATCAGTCTACTGCAACAGACAAACATAAAGTGCAATGATTTTATGAATGCAGTTTTTTACCGATTAGACACTGATCCTTCAAATAAGATCCTACATTGTATAGTTTAGTTTGATAGGTGTGAATTGATAAGGCCAAAAAGTTTCCAAGACGGTGGTATAAATAATGTGTATTGCTAGTACCTTGTTTGGTACGACTTTTTGCTTATGTATAACTAATGCAAGCATTAGTTATAGTTATACACTATTTCCTATGTATTAGTAATACAAAGACTTTAAACACATGCATTAACTTATTAAATAACTTTAATACCCCTAAATTTACCATTCAAAATATTTCACCATTCTTTTTTCCGTCATTTTAATTTGCACTAGTGAATCTTTTCAAAATATTTCCCAATTTCTTTTCCTACTAGTTGAATTTACAACAATGAATGGTTGATTTAAATAACTATAACAAATTTTTGCTTTGCTTTGAGAGTCTTTAAAAATATTTTAACGGAAAAATTGAGACAATTTCTTAATTTTATGTCTTGTATTTTATTTTTGTTTCGACTATATCAATCCGCCGGTGTAACATTTTTGCGCAAAGATGAAGGTCTTGCAATTAATCTTAAACCTCTATATAATAGTTCAACAATATTAATTATGTTTGAAAAAACAAAAGAATTTTGTTGCAAAAAAGTGTACAAAATCAAAGAAAGATATTTTTTAAAACAAAAATTTCTTTTATAGAAATTATGTAACATGTATTATTTCTTATACATCAAACCAAACAATGTATAAGAAATAATACATGCATAACTAATACAAGTATTACTAATGCAACCATTACTAATACACTATATTTTGCAGTGTTCTTAAACACTCTACCAAACGACCCCTAATTGATTAATCTAGGACTAGGGGTGAGTTCTCATAGGTCAACTACAACTTCAATTGAGTCTTTTTGGAAATTGAATGTTGAGACGGTATTGCGTTCCTCCCGGCCAGATTCATCAATCGATCACTATAAGCTGAACCGATTCTTAATACCACATATATTAGACCAATACCTTAATTGATTAATCTAGGACCAGGGGTGAGTTCTCATAGGGTCAACTACAACTTAAATAGAGTCTTTTGGTAATTGAATGATGAGACAGTATTGCATATTTTCCAGCCAGAGTCATCGATCGATCACTCTGAGCTGAGCCAATTCTTACCACCTCATATGTTAGACAAATACCTTAATTAATCAATCTAGGACCAGGGTTGAGTTCTCAAAGGATCAACTATAACTTCAATTCAATCTTTTGACAATTGAATGATGAAACGGTATTGCGTTCCTCTCGACCAGAGCCATCAATAGATCACTCTGAGCTGAACCAATTCTTACTACCACATATTTTAGACCAATACCTTAATTGATTAGTCTAGGACAAGGGGTGATTTCTCGTAGGATCAACTACAACTTTAATTGAGTCTTTTGGAAGTTGAATGATGAGACGGTATTGCGTTTCTCCCGGCCAGAGTCTTTGATCGATCACTCTGAGCTGAATCGATTCTTAATACCTCGTATGTTAGACCAATACCCTAATTTATTAATCTAGGACCAATGGTGAGTTCTCATAGGGTCAATTACAACTTAAATTGAGCCTTTTAGCAATTGAATGAAGAGACGGTATTGCGTTTCTACCAGCCAGAGTCATCCATCGATCACTCTAAGCTGAACCGATTCTTACTACCTTATATGTTAGACTAATACCTTAATTGATTAATCTAGAACTAGGGGTGAGTTCTTATAGGGTCAACTATATCTTCAATTGAGTCTTTTGGTAATTGGATGATGAGATGGTATTGCGTTCCTCTCGGCCAGAGTCATTGATCGATCACTCTGAGATGAACCGATTCTTACTACCTTATATGTTATACCAATACACTAACTGATTAATCTAGGAACATGGGTGAGTTCTCATAGGGTCAAGTACAACTTCAATTGAGTCTTTTGTCAATTTCATTATGACACAGTATTGCATTCCTCTCGGCCAGAGTCGCCGATCGATCACTCTGACCTGAATCGATTCTTACTACCTCATATGTTAGACCAATACCTTAATTGATTAATCCAGGACTAGGGTTGAGTTCTCATAGGGTCAAATACAACTTCAATTGTGTCTTTTGGCAATTGTATGAGGAGATGGTATTGTTTTCCTCCCAGCCAGAGTTCTTGATCGATCACTCTTAGTTTAAACGATTCTTACTACCTCATATAGTAGACCAATACCTTAATTAATTAATCTAGGACCAGGGGTGAGTTCTCATGGGGTCAACTATAACTTTAATTCAATCTTTGGATAATTAAATGATGAGACGGCATTGCGTTTCTCTTTACCAGAGTCATCGATCAATCACTCTAAGCTGAATCGATTCTTACTACCTCATATTTTATACCAATACCTTAATTGATTAATCTAGGACAAGGGGTGAGTTCTCATTGGGTCAACTACAACTTCAATCGAGTCATTTGGAAATTGAATAATGAGACGGTATTGCATTCCTCCCCGTTGTAGTCCTTGATCGATCACTCTAAGCTGAACCAATTCTTACAACCTCATATTTTAGACCAATACCCTATTTTATTATTCTAGGACCAAGGGTGATTTATCATAGTGTCAACTAACACTTTAATTGAGTCTTTTGGCAATTGAATGAAGGGACAGCATTGCATTTTTCCTAGCCAGAGTCGTCGATCGATCACTCTAAGTTGAACTTATTCTTACTACCTCATATGTTAGACCAATACCTTAATTAATTAATCTAGAACTAGGGGTGAGTTCTTATAAGGTAAACTATAACTTCAATTGAGTCTTTTGGCAATTGAATAATAAGACGGTATTGCGTTCCTCTTGGCCAGAGTCATCGATGGATCACTCTGAGCTGAACCGATTATTACTACTTCATTTGTTAGACCAATACTCTAATTGATTTACCTAGTACCAAGGGTGAGTTCTCATATAGTCAACTATAACTTCAATTGAGTCTTTTTTCAATTTAATATTAAGACAGTATTGCTTTCCTCCCAGCCAGAGTCGTCGATCGATCACTCTGAGCTAAACCGATTCTTACTACCTCATATATTAGACCAATACCTTAATTGATTAATCCAGGATCAGGGTTGAGTTCTCATAGGGTCAAATACAACTTTAAATGAGTCTTTTGGCAATTGAATGATGAGACGGTATTATGTTCCTCCCATCCAGAGTTGTTGATCGATCACTCTAAGTTGAACCTATTCTTACTACCTCATATGTTAGACCAATACCCTAATTGATTAATCTAATACTAGGGGTGAGTTCTCGTAGGGTCAACTACAACTTCAATTGAGTCTTTTGGCAATTAAATGATGAAACAGTATTGCGTTCCTCCCGACCAGAGTTGTCGATCGATCAATTTAAGCTGAACCGATTCTTACTACCTTATATGTTAGACCAACACCCTAATTGATTAATCTAGAACTAGGGGTGAGTTATTATAGGGTCAACTATATCTTCAATTGAGTCTTTTATCAACTGGATGATGAGATGGTATTGCGTTCCTCTCGGCCATAGTCATTGATCGATCACCCTGAGCTGAACCAATTCTTACTATCTTATATGTTAGACCAATACACTAACTGATTAATCTAGGAACAAGGGTGAGTTCTCATAGGGTCAATTACAACTTTAATTAAGTCTTTTGTCAATTTAATTATGAGACAGTATTGTATTCCTCTCGGCCAGAGTCGTCGATGGATCACTCTGACCTGAATTAATTCTTACTACCTCATATGTTAGACCAATACCTTAAGTGATTAATCCAGGACAAGGGTTGAGTTCTCATAGGGTCAAATACAACTTCAATTGAGTCTTTTGGTAATTGTATGAGGAGATGGTATTGTGTTCCTCCCATCCAGAGGTGTTGATCGATCACTCTGAGCTGAACCGATTCTTACTACCTCATATAGTAGACCAATACCTTATTTAATTAATCTAGGACCAGGGGTGAGTTCTCATAGGGTCAACTATAACTTTAATTCAATCTTTTGACAATTAAATAATGAGACGACATTGCGTTTCTCTTGACCAGAGTCATCGATCGATCACTCTCAGATGAATTGATTCTTACTACCTCATATTTTAGACCAATACCTTAATTTATTAATCTAGTACAAGGGGTGAGTTCCCATTGGGTCTACTACAGCTTCAATCGAGTCTTTTGGAAATTGAATAATGAGACGATATTGTGTTCCTCCCGGCCGTCGTCGTTGATCGATCACTCTGAGATAAACCAATTCTTACAACCTCATATATTAGACCAATACCGTAATTTATTATTCCAGGACCAAGGGTGATTTATCATAGGGTTAACTACAACTTTAATTAAGTCTGTTAGCAATTGAATAAAGAGACAGTATTGTATTTCTCCTGGCCAGAGTCGTCGATCGATCACTCTAAGCTGAACTGATTCTTACTACCTCATATGTTAGACCAATACCTTAATTGATTAATCTAAAACTAGGGGTGAGTTCTTATAGGGTCAACTATAACTTTAATTGAGTCTTTTGGTAATTGAATAATGAGACGGTATTGCGTTCCTCTCTGCCAGAGTCATTGATCGATCACTCTAAGCTGAACCTATTATTACTACCTCATATGTTAGACCAATACCCTAATTGATTAATCTAGTACCAAGGGTGAGTTCTCATATGGTCAACTATAGCTTCAATTGAGTCTTTTTTCAATTTAATATTGAGATGGTATTGCATTCCTCCCGGCCAGAGTCGCCGATCGATCACTCTGAGCTAAACCGATTCTTACTACCTCTTATATTAGACCAATACCTTAATTGATTAATCCAGGATCAGGATTGAGTTCTCATAGGGTCAAATAAAACTTCAATTGAGTCTTTTGGCAATTGAATGATGATATGGTATTGTGTTCCTCCCAGCCAGAGTTGTTGATCGATCACTCTAAGGTGAACCTATTCTTACTACCTCATATGTTAGACCGATACCCTAATTGATTAATCTAAGACTAGGGGTGGGTTCTCGTAGGGTCAACTATAACTTCAATTAACAACTTCAATTAAGTCTTTTAGCAATTAAATGATGAAACAGTATTGCGTTCCTCCCAGCTAGAGTCGTCGATCGATCACTTTAAGATGAACTAATTCTTACTACCTTATATGTTAGACCAATAGCTTAATTGATTATTCTATGACCATGGGTGAGTTCTCATAGGGTCAACTACAGCTTCATCTTGAGTCTTTTGGAAATTGAATGATGAGATGGTATTGCGCTCCTCTAGGCCAAAGTCATCGATCGATCACTCTGAGCTGAATCAATTCTTACTACGTCATATGTTAGACTAATACCCTAATTGATTAATCTAAGATCCAAGGTGTGTTCTCATTGGGTCAACTACAACTTCAATTAAGTCTTCTAGCAATTGAATGATGAGACAGTATTGTGTTTCTCCTAGCCAGAGTCGTCGATCGATCACTCTGAGCTGAAACGATTCTTACTACTTCATATGTTAGACCAATACCTTAATTGATTAATAGATGGCAGGCCCTATTTGATAATTTACAATAGATGGGTATCTGTTGCGACATGTGACAATCCATTTTATAATTTACAATAGATGGGTAATCTGTCATAATAGATTACTTAATCTGTTTGATATTTTGCAATAGATGAGTATCTGATGCAACTAGTTGAACATTTGTTTTTATACAATTTCAATTGAGTTGCTATATCTAAATTAATTAATCTAATCTTGGACCAGGGTTGGGTGGGTTAGTTCATAGGGTCAACTACAACTTCAATTGTGTCTTTTGGAAATTGCATAACGAGAGAGTTAAATATTATTCATATCTTTATAATTTTAAAAAGTAATTAAGATCAATTTGGACCAAATTAACATTTTCCAAACTTGTCATTCTTTTCCAAAATACAAATCAATCCATACAAATCATCCATTTGCGAGAAAAACATTTCATCATTTCAAATCTCGAGCTCTTGCTCTTTTCTTTTCTTTTTCTCACTGAATTACAGTACAGACAATAACTACAATTACTCAACAAATTGTTCTACCCTTCACAACAAATCAATTTCCTTCTTATTTCGACCGCATTAGTTTATGGTGTTTGTGGTTGCATTGGTTGGTGGTGTTTGTGGTGGTTGTCGGTGGTGTCAGTATTCGTAGTGTTTGTGGCATCGGTTGGTGGTGTTTGTGGTGGTGGTGGCTGTTGATGTGTCGTTATTGGTGGTGTTTGTAATGTATTTTTTAAAATTTATACATACATCAATTGTAATGTAATTTTTATTTTTCTGTTGTTTATAGGAAAAAAATGTCTCCCAAAAGAAAATAAAGTGAAAATGGATCAACGTCTAACCACCCCAAAAAAAGGCTACAGTACAGAGGGATTCGGAGGAGCTTCCTGAACAATCTCAAACAAGGAAACAAAGTAAAGCTGAGGAGAGATATGAAAAAAATGTTGAGGGAGGTGGACTAGGGTCTGTAGATGGTGATGAAGAAAATAAAAGGGAGAAGAAGGAGGAATTAGAGAGTGATAAAGAGAAAAAGGATGATCATCAACATAATAATAATAGATCACAAATGAGGAATGAATTAATATCGACATCCCAGCATGATCCTATCAAAACTTTTAGGATTGACAAGTTTCAAGTTACGATGCCGATAAATGACAAAAAAAGCATAAGAAGAGCTAATTGGTGAAATTGTACTTAAATGTCAGATGGGGAGTAAATTTACTAATTTTAGGGAAATTATGAAGGACAAAAACACAAACGAACTTTTTAAGAAGATCTATTTTGGATGCTTTCTTGAGCTGGCTGAGGACACCCCTGACCATTTCCCAATTAGGATGGTATATGGTCTTCTCAAGCGTAGGATCAAATTCATAGGGGATGATAAAAATTTGGAGGAGGGGCCAAAAAGATGGTGAAATTTGGATCAACTATTGTGGTATGCTGGTTTGTTTTGTCTTGCAAGAGTTTGCCATAGTGACGGTCTTAAGATGCCATCGTCCAGAAGAACCACTTATCGCCAAGAAAACTCCCCGCAAAAGATCCAAGGCAAGAAAACACAGGGAAAAAATAGATGGGTTGTTTGACATTGCTCGACGTGGCTATAAACCATCTGATTTATTGACAAATCTCATGGATAATACCATACCAAAGCAGTACAGGGAGAAATTATGCTTAGTTTGGTTTACCTATTTGGTTATATTGGCAAGAGACATCAACAAGGTCATAGAAGTTGATTTTTTGGCGTGTGCTGAGGATTTTGATAAATTCAACAATCATCTCTAGGGATATGACAGCTTGTACTTGACTGTCCAATATTTACTGACAAAGCTATCCTTAAGGACAACCATATCTTATAATGATTATTATGAAATCTTGATATTTATGATTTTGAAAGATGAATTTACATGTGTGGTGATATAAAGTATGAATCTTGAACGATATTTATCATGATTTTGATATTTGGGTCGTGAATCCCCATTGGAAATTATATTTTTTTTTGAAAAAGAGTGTGTTATAAGTATCTTGAGGTTGAATATTTGAGATATTTTGAATGATTTGACGTTTTGGTCTTAATGGGGTTGTTTTGAACTCGAGTGTGAATGAAATCCACAACGTAGTTAATTTTGATAGATGGGAAGCATGATGGCTCCCGATGTATATTTATATATTACTAAAATTATTTTGTTGTGCATTGTCAAAATGATCCGAGCTAAGTTTGGGAGAAATCTTTAGCACCGAGTGGGAGGTATAAAGCGACCTTACTTCCCTAGAACTACGTGCCCCCGTAGGAGTAAGCCTGAGGCTAATTTATATGGTGATCACTAGTTTGTATGGATTTGATATTGATAGTCCTACTCCGATGGCAAGGATAGGATGGCTCTCCCCAACGTGAGTTGTACGTTGGAATCCATGTAGCTCACAGGTTTATGTCGGTTATAGGATCTCCCAGTGTGTGGGTGTTTCCTTGTGTCTATGGTGAATGGTGAAGTGATTTGAAAGTGGAATTGTGAAAGTTATTCTTTCGAAATATTTAAATGATATTTACATTATGAGAATTGATATTCTTAATGAACTGAAAGTGATTGACAAATTATATGATAACTCACATGTGTTATTGTACTTATTTCATCCTCTCGTGATTATGATTATTTTCTTCGGGCTAAGTGAGTCTTTCATACATCCTGCATATTTCTTATAAATATTTATGATGATGATGTTTATACAACTGCATACACCCCCATATACTCGATTCCTTTCCATGGTACTGACCTACATCTTTGAATGTGTGTTGTATTTTCTCGGAATGTAGGTTCAGGTGCTCAGTTCTAATATCGACAGTGATTCTTCGGTCATGCTGTTCTACATCCTCTGTTGTGGTGAGTCCTCATGTTCCGACGATATGATAACTGAGTATGAGTCAGTTGGGGCATGTCTCAATGGCTCGCTGATTTTATTGATTTTCTTAGAGGCTTGTCAGACTAGTATAGATGTTGGGAGTTGACTAATAAGTTGTATTTTTTTATATTTCCGAATTTCTTTTATTCTTAGATGATGATTACTCTGTTGATATTTAAGGGTTATTTATGGAAACCCCGTTGATTTGTGTTAAACTGAATGAAAATGGCTCAAAGGGTTATCTTGGGACTACTCGTAGCCTCAAGCACCGTGTGATGCTCCGGGACCCATTTTTCGGGGCATTACAAACTTGGTATCAGAGCCTAACATTTTAAGGTGTCCTAGGGAGTCTGACAAGCCGCGTTAAGTTGAGGCTTGATTATCGGTGTGTAGTGCACCACATCTATGAGCAAGAGGCTACAAGACGTTTTAGGAAAAGTGTGATTCTTTCTTTCAGAAGTCTATCGTGGTTAAAGTGTCTCTATCTGTTATTGATTCGTGCTCTCCTCTTTTAGAAATATGCCCCCACGTCGAGCGAGAAGAAATAATGATGGTCAGCAATCTCAACCTGCTGACCCATTGAATGAAAATGTGTCTCATGCTGAATTTCGGGCAGCCTTTCAGGCGCTAGCCCAAGCTGTTACTGCAAATATTCAGGCCAACTCGGCCCTGGCTCCACAGTAGCAGGGAGGTGATTCAGCTATTGCCTGGATTTGTGACTTCATGCGGATGAATTCACCGAAATTCTATGGGTCCAAGTCTGATGAGGATCCACGGTTGTTTTTAGATGAGGTGCAGAAAATTACTCAGGTGATGCATGCATCTGAGGAACATAGCGTGGAGTTGGCTGCGTATAGGTTGAAAGACCTTGCTTATGACTAGGTTATTTCTTGGAGGAAAGATAGAGGTGAGGGAGTTATCCCTACAACTTGGCAAGAGTTCCAAGATGTATTCCTGGATAATTTTTTCCCTTTGGAGATGAGGGAGGTGAAGGTGTAAGAGTTTATGAACCTGCGACAGGGCTCTATGACTGTTAGGGAGTACTGTCTAAAGTTCAATCACTTGGCCAAGTATGCTCCTGACTTAGTGGCTGATAATCAGGCTAGTATGAGTAAGTTTGTGATTGGAGTGTCTAGTTATGTGGTTAAGGAGTATAGGTCTGCTAGTTCCAGCGACTCACCCAGCCCCAACTCAGGGCACCTCTTCTAGCAATGCTGGCGGGCAGCGCCAGAATAGATTCTATGCTTTACCGTCCCGTCAGGAACAGGAGGACTCTCCCGATATTGTTACTGGTATGCTTCGTATATTTTAGTTTGATGTGTATTCTTTGTTGGATCCTGGATCCAATTTCTCATATGTTACACCTATTGCTGTGAATTTTTAAATGAGTCCTGAGATTGTTCCTGAGCCTATCCTAGCTTTTACCCCAGTGGGTAATTCGATTGTTGCCCAGAAAGTTTACAAAAAGTGTCCTATTACCGTTCTTTATAGAGTCTTGTTGGCTGATCTGATTGAGTTAGACATGGTAGATTTTGATGTGATTCTGGGTATGGACTGGTTGTATTCTTCTTATGCCTCTATTGATTGTCGGACCCGAGTGGTAAAGTTCCAGTTTTCGGGTGCATTCGTGTTTGAGTGGTCTGGGAATTCTATGTCACCCAAGAGTTATTTTATCTCTTACCTCAAAGCTAGAAAGCTTATTTCCAAGGGTTGTATTTACTATTTGGTTAGATTCAAAGACACTAAGTCTGAGACTCCAACTCTCTAGTCTGTTAACATCATCAGTGAGTTTTCTGATGTCTTTTCGAATGATCTCCAAAGGATACCTCCTGATAGAGAGATAGAGTTCGGGATTGATCTTCTTACCGATACTCAGCCTATTTTTATTCCTCCTTACTGTATGGCCCCTTCAGAACTTAAGGAGTTGAAATAAAAACTCAAAGTCTATTAGATAAGGGTTTCAAAAGGCCCAGTGTTTCTCCTTGGGGTGCTCCTATGTTGTTTGTGAGAAAAAAGATGGCTTTTTATGTATGTGCATTGATTATCCCCAACTGAATAAAGTCACGGTAAAAAATAAGTACCCCCTTCCGAGAATAGATGATTTGTTTGACCAATTGCAAGGTGCAAGTTATTTCTCAAAGATAGACCTTCGTTCCGACTATCATCAACTCAAAGTTAGGGAGTGTGACATCCCGAAAACCATTTTCGAACTCGTTATGGGCATTTTGAGTTTCTTGTTATGTCTTTCGGGTTAACTAATGCCCCAGTAGCTTTCAAGGACCTCATCAATCGAGTGTTCAGATCATATCTAGATATGTTTGTCATAGTGTTCATCGATGATATACTGATGTACTCCCGTAGTGAGGATGAACATTCTGATCATCTCCGAACTGTCTTGCAAACCCTTAGAGATCACAAGTTGTTTGCCAAGTTCAGTAAGTGTGAGTTTTGGCTAAGGTCAGTTTCTTTTCTGGGTCATACCATTTCTTCCGAGGGTATTAAAGTTGATCCCCTAAAGACCGAAGCTGTTAGAAATTGGCCTAGACCTATTTCTCCTACTGATATCCAAAGTTTCTTGGGTTTATCTAGCTATTACCACTATTTTGTTTAGGGTTCCTCCTCTATAGCATATCCTATGACTCGGTTGACCCAAAATAAAGTAAAGTTCTTATGGTCCAAATCTTGTGAGAAGAGTTTTCAGGAGTTGAAGACTCGACTCACTTCAGCCCCTGTTTTGACTTTGCCTGATAGTGTTGATGGTTTTGTGGTGTACTGTGATGCTTCGAGAGTTGGCTTGGGTTACGTATTGATATAGAAGGGTAAGGTGATAGCTTATTCTTCTAGACAGTTGAAACCCCATGAGAAAAATTACCCCACCCATGACCTCGAGTTAGCTGCTGTTGTGTTTGCTTTGAAAATCTGGAGACACTATTTGTATGGTGTCCATGTTGATGTTTTCACTGATCATAAGAGTCTGCAGTATGTGTTTACCCAGAGAGAATAGAATCTTAGGCAGAGACAATGGTTAGAATTGTTAAAGGACTATGATATGAGTGTGCTGTACCATCCGGACAAGGCCAATGTTGTGGCGGATACCCTAAGTAGAGTATCCATGGGTAGTGTTTCGCATATGGTAGAAGGTAAGAAAGAGTTGGCTCGTGATATACATCATTTGGCTAG
>NC_061111.1:245256797-245291739 GCF_002878395.1 Capsicum annuum | reverse complement strand
ATGATATTTATACAACTGCATACACCCCCATATACTCGGTTCCTTTCCATGGTACTGACCCACATCTTCGGATGTGGGCTGCATTTTCTCAAAATGTAGGTTCAGGTGCTCAGTTTCGGGTTCGACAGTGATTCTTTGGGCACGCTGTTCTACATTCTCTATTGTAGTGAGTCCTCATGTTCCGAGGACGTGATGTCTGATGTTGGTTTCACAGAATTATTTACATTTGATAACTTAGTATGAGTCAGTTGGGGCATGTATCAATGGCTCGCTGGTTTTATTAATTTTCTTATAGGCTTGTCAGACTAGTATAGATGTTGGGAGTTGACTAATAAGTCGTATTTTGTTATCTTTCTGAAAGTCTTTTATTCTTGGATGATGATTACTCTGTTGATATTTGAGAGTTATTTATGGAAACCTCGTTGATTTGTGTTGAGCTGAATGAAAATGGCTCAAAGGATTAGCTTGGGGTTACTCGTAGCCTCAAGCATCGTGTGATGCTCTGGGACACGTTTTTCGGGGCATTACAAACCACTGGGTGTTCTAGTGCAACTGGTAGTGGTTCTGTTGCAACTTGCTATCCATCTGTTGCATAAGTTGCGTTGAATTATTGATTTAGAGAACCCTATGCAACAGATGGACCATCTTTACAATTACTAACCTATTTAAAAATTTTCTTCTTATATCATAGCATGTTGAAAAAATTATCTACCTCATGAGAGAAAGGCAATTAACGTACTCGGAAGCTTATGACGCTTCTAATAGGATAATGGACCTCAACTTATGCAATAAGCTCAAGGATAAGTACAATCAACTCAATAATGCCGCATTAGACTGTGGCGTGAGATTTGATTTCTTAGCTTCTACGTTGGACTGGGATAAAGAAAAAATGATAAAATATGTTAAAAGGGAGAGGCCAAATCCACACGACAAGAGCTGGACCGAGGCAAAAAGGATTCTTGCAGTCATTAGCATGAACATCATAATTATTGAGCTATTGAGATACAACTCAAGGAGGGAAAGATCAATGTTTATGACTGCAACGAACCTCTCGGTGATGATGTTGATCTTTTTCTCCTCGTGGAGCCACTGATAGTGCTGTTGTCCAACTAGTTGAGGGAGAGTAAACTGATAAATCATTTTCCAAAGGAAGTGTTGATGAAGAAATCATGGGATTTTGAAGGTCGAAACAACGGTATAATCCTTCCAAAAAATGATGCCAGTTACGTGAGCGGCTCACATGCTCTTGCACACATCTAATGTTTGCTGACCGACATAGAAATGGCCAAGCCAATGACCTTTCTGTGCGACAACGCTGTGGCAAACCTGCAAGTGGTCTGGGCTTATGGGTTACTAACTGGATGCATGGATCCTGTGTATATAGAAGAGCCTGTGAAATAATAATTTTTTATTTCAAGTCACACTTCACTTTACTTTAAATTACATGGACATGTAGTGACAATAATTTTTTTCTGATAAAATAAAAGTTGAGTTTTATAATGCTATAGATTGTCAATCTGTTGTAAAATATATTCTATCTGTTCAGGCAGATAGTTTATCTGCGGCAATAGGTTGGTTATTTGTTGCATTATGCCGATGTTATTTCTATCTAATCTAAGTCTAATCTATTGCAATAACAGGAAGACCTGTTTGATAATTTTCAACAGATAATCTAAATTTTACAACATATACCTAAATCTGTTTGATATTTTACAGCAATTACACGCTTGAACATCAATGTGCTCGACAACACCAAATCATTAGAAAATACACCACCATGAAAATTTCAGCAATTAGGCTTGAAAATTCATGTGCCCAACACCACCAAACCAGTAGCAATAACGGCAACAATGTAGTATCCTTTTTCTCGATTTTTTTAATCTTCAAAAGATTTGACTTTCTTCAACAAACCCCAAATTATATGATTTGCTTGTGAAGGGTGTCATTCTTCATACCAATTAAAGTAATTGCATCCACCCAATCTCTATAAAAACAAGAAAACAATTACAAAATAATTACAAGTCAATAATTAATCAACTAATTAAATAAAAAAATATTACCTTTGAAATCTTACAAGTAAAAAACCTATGACCTAGATTTTGTTGAGTCCAAAAAGTCTTTAATAGAGCTTCGTCACCTCACTTACAATAGAAAATTGTTATCACAAAAAACAATGGAAGATACGCTCGACATTGTCAAACTCAGTTGAAAAAAATAAAAAAAGATGAAGAAAAGAAAGACCAAATGCAAATAATTTGAAGAATTTGGATAGATTAAAAAAATATGACGAAGAAGAAGAAGATTTGGGAATTTAGGGTTAAATTTTACGAAGAAAATAAATATATAAGACATTAGGGGGGAAAATGACCGTTGGGGGTAAAATCAGATGACAAGTCAACAAAAAGTGCTAACTTGACACATTTGTGCCTATTATATTTTACGTTTTTAAAATGAACAATGTCTAATTGATGCCTATTTTATTGTAGGTGTTTGAACTAAAAACTGTCGATGGGTTCCGCCTTTTTTATTTCAATTCACTTTCACTTTTTCGTATGTAGTGGCAATTTTTGTATGTCCAATGAAAGTTAAATTTTTATAATGCAACAGATTCTCCATCCGTTGTAACAGATATTCTACCTGTTCTAACATATAGTTTATCTATTGTAATAGGTTGGTTATTTGTTGCATTATCTCAGTGTTTCTATCTAAGTCTATTTGTTGCAGCAGTGGGAAGACCTGTTTGATAAATTTCAACAGATTACCTACCTATTGCAACATATGTCAAATTAGTTCGATATTTTACAACAGATGTTCTTTCTGTTGCAACAGATACACTACCAATTGCAATATTTGAATCTAGTATTCCATTTCAATTAATAAGTTCAAATATAAGGAAAAAATAAAATTCATAGATAAAATAAATTAAATCGAAGCCTTAAGAAATTAGCTGAAATAAAATCAACGAATAAATGAAATATAAAAAAATTGTTATGGGTACAAATCTTAACAAATACATCAATAATTTAAGTATTGATTCCAAGGATTCCTAAGGAGGGGTAAGGTTATTACTTTGGCAGACTCAAGCTATAAAGATCTACTCAATATGGACAAGTTGTTCTTTATCCGGTGCTATGAAATTTGGCTTTGCTCATCGTGGATCTTTATTGTCACTTATGTACGGTTTCTATTCCCCGTATTTTCATAAAAAGAGTAGAGTAGCATATTGTCAATGCTGTTCAGCAGTAGCTTCTACATCCACCTGGAAAGCCAGAATTGGTCAATGCTAATCACGGAGATACAACAAAACAAAAATGGATAACTCATCTATTCTAGAAAATCAAACAGGTCTTCTTCTTATTTTAAATTGTACCAAACAAATTCTATTTATTTTACAACAATGAATCAACTGTTGGGTCAAATTTCTACATGAGGAAGACATTTATGATAATTTCCAATGGATGAATCATCTGTTGCAACATATGACTCATCTATTGCAGTAGATAGGTCATCTGTTGGTACAAATAAAAGCGGTACAAAGAGCTGTTTGATTTGCTAAAACAAATGAGACATATGTCACAATAGGTACTTTATCTGGTGCAACAAGTTAGTCAACTGTTGCAACAGATATATATATCTGTTTGATAATTTTCAGTAGATGTGTCATCCGTTGAAATAGAAATATGTCTATTTGTTAGTTGGTTGGACGACATATATATTCACTTTGTTCAGCTCGTGCTGCTCTCCTTTGGACATTGTACATTGCTCAGTGCAATACACGGATAGAGGAGTTGAAATTTCGCTCTTTTAGGTTCTTGATAATGCCTTGGAAATCACTTTCCTTATTCTCTTAGCCTCAATCTTTAATGGAGTGGATGGAAATAAAATCCTCTTTGGTGTGATGACACCCCTCTTATATGCCAATTTCTTTATAGAAGTAGTTAATGCATTAATAACATTAATCACTACATCATATTTCGCCCTGCAGTCTTGACATTTGCATGCAGAACATTCGCTGAGAGAGGTAAAATCTGTATAACTAGTATGATCATACTCATAATCGTTTGTTTTAAATACTATAAGAGGAGCATCATTAGCACTAACAGCAGCACCACTACCATCACCGACAACTCCATCACCACTAAGACCATCAACAACAATAAGTCCACCCTCTAAAACTATTTTTCTTGTAATGGTTGTTATTCTAAACAATTTTATTTTTATTCTGTCGATGACCTTATGGTCCGAAAAAGTTTGTACAGACCGTAAAGTAAGAAAAATGGCATCTTAAAATCTCGATTGGTCGGAACTAGCGACGGATGCACAATCTAACATAAATCATTACATTTATTAGAATGATGATTAGATCATTCAAAAAAATCATTAATTAAAATAAAAACTTAATTATAATTATACATACTGCATCCTTCGGGGGATTGAAGAGATCAAGAAAGTTTGCATTTTTATTATTTTTGGCCGACAACCATCTCAAGATTCTTGGATAGGAAACTTCTTCCTAGTAGTTCACTTGTTGTCTCAAATAAGGAATGAATTCAAATGACCAAGCCTATAAAATAACGTCAATAAATTAAAACCATTATTCAGTAAAAAAAAATGAATGATATCATAATAAAAGAAAGAAATAAAACATTTACCATGAAAGCCCATGTAAAGCCATATAAGTATACAGTCTTTAATGCTAACAGAGTCAACAAATATTGGACAGTCATTTTGAAGCTTTCATAACCCCAAGAATAGTTGTTAAACTCCTCAAGATCCTTGGAGAGCTTTATTAAATCAACGCTTATGTTGTTGTTAACGTCTCTCGCCCAAAGAATATTATGTACAAACCAAACCAAGCATAATGACTACTTATGCTTCTTTGAAAGTTCTTTACCTTTCAACGCTTCTATCAAATTTTTATTTTTGAAGCTTGGACCAACAATGGAGACCAGGTCATCACGATCACATGACTTGCCTTTGCCTTTTTTGGGTATGCGGGGTGATTTTTTTGGGTTGTAATAGGTATAACTTGAGAAGGAAGATAACATTTGAGTCCAATAACTATGGCAAAATCCTTCCAACCAAAACAAACAGGCATGCCACAGTAATTTATCCATACTTCATCCATCTTATCTTTGTTTTCATACATAAGCCTATGCTTGAAAAGTTCATATACCATTTTCATTTGGAAACGAGCATGGTTGTCCTCCGGTAAATCAAGATGTTTTACAAAGCATCTGTCCCTAAAATAAGCATCTAATTTTTGTTCTCGAAGTATTTTTCTGAAGGTATCAAAAGATTTTCCCATGGCTGACTTAACCACGAAATCACCCGTTAAATTTGGGGCACCATCACACTGCATTCTTACAGGATAATGATCAACGCTGAAGGTTTTGACCAAATCTTCGGCGAAAGGGCTATTAGCATTTGGATCATCTCTTTTGAAACATTCCTCCTCCACGTGTTCATCATATTCTACTCCTGATTGAGATAACACTTGTAAAGAAAGCTCATAGAGTGGTGGATGTAGCCTAGCTGCTTCACTTGTTCCTTTACTTGGACTTGATTCAGCTTCTATAGGTTTGGGAGCCATATTATCTAAATTTAACAAAAACATAAAAAAATATATTATAGTTGATTAATGCATCATTAAAAAAAGGGTAACAGTAAATCTAACAAGCAAAATAGTAAAATAACAGTTCCAATAGATCACTTATCTGTTGCACCAGGTAGTATATCTGTTGCAGCATATAACAAGCCTATTGTAGCGGATAAGCAATCTATTACAACTATATAAAATGTATCACTCATCTTTTAAGACAAATGAAGGGTTTGTGCAACAGATCACATATTGTTGTAACATGAGTGATCTGTTAGAATAGTTAAATAACTTGTTACAATAGATGATAATCTGTTGCAACAATACAAAACATATGACTCATCTATTGACAAAAATGAATGGTCTGTGCTTCAGATCACACATCTATTACAACATCATCTGTTGCAACATATGAGTGATCTGTTGGAATAGTTAAATAACCTGTAGCAACGATTGAGTAATCTGTTGCGATAATATAAAACATATTACTCATCTGTTGAGAAAGATGAATGGTCTGTGCAACAGATCACCCATTTGTTGAAATGTATAAATGATCTGTCAGAATAGTTAACTAACCTGCAGCAATGGCTGATTAATCTGTTACAACAATACAAAATATATCACTCATCTATTGAGAAAGATAAATGGTCTATGCGATAGGTCACATATCTGTTGTAACACATGAGTGATCTGTTGAAACAGTTATCAACGGTCAATATTATTTAGATTTTTTCTAATATTAGATCGTCTATCACGGCAGATGAATGATCAGTTGAAAAAAATCATGTCTTGGACATGTCCTGTTGGAAGAGTTGATAGGATTTTATCCAACAAGAGGTTCATCTATTGCATCAGATCATTAATCCGATAGTTTTTCCGTTACATCAGATGGTTAATCAGTTGCATCAGATTTTTTATCCTATGCTTAATCTGTTGCAACATGTGGTTAATCTGTTGCATCAGATATTTAAACTGTTGCATCAGATGATTAATCTGTTGCATTAGAATTGAAATCTGATGGTTCCTCTGGTGCATTAGATTGTTGATCTGTTGCATCATCTGACAAATTTATTGCACCAAATGGTTAATATGTTGCACTAGATGAATAATCTGTTGGATAAAATAAAAACAGTAGCACAATTTTGTTCAACAGAAAAACAACAATATCACCATTTTTATCAAGAATAATAAAAAACAAATAAACCTAAATCATTGTTTTGTTTTAATAAACATAAACAATAAAAATCAAACTTCAAAAAAATGCAACAAATAATAAAAAATCATAATTCACTTCGAAAAGAGAAGAGAAAAAATACCAAAAATTAGGAATTTGTTCAAACCACATTTTAAATTAAAGCAATAAATATTGAAATTGTTAACCAATACTATAAAAGAAGATGGTTTAAGTTCCTCGTTTTCTTCAAAACTAAAAAGGCCATAAATTTTTACCTGTGAAAGAAGAAAAGGAACGATGATGCATTCGAAGCTGTTGTGGCCAGAGAGCAAGGCTGTCATATTGATTGAAGGTTGAAGAATTCAAAGTTGTTTTGGTCGGAGAGCAAGGCTATCATGTCGATTGAAGGTTGAAGTCGAAAAGGAACTCAAAGCCTAACTATTTGTCTTTGGATGTTGAAGTTACCAAGGATTGAAAGGAGAAATTTTCAAAACTGTTTGTTGGGAGAGAGTTGAGAAAAGTTATCGAGGGAGAGGAGAGAGACTGGTTGATTTGGATTGAAGAAGAGTGTGGGTTGGGTTGATTTGTATTTTTGAAAAGAGTAGAAAGTTTTGAAAATATTAATCAAGTCCACAATTAACTTAATCAAGTTTCTTAATGATGTTTAACTTTTTAAGTTGGTCAATTTCACCAATCCTTCATTCAAGACTTAAAAGATACCTTTCCTTCAATTTTCTCATCTTACTCCAACTAAACATGTGAAAATGACATGAATTTGCACGTGGTGGAGTCATAGGCAATGAAAATGATTTAATTGAATTCTTTTAAGCCAATGATTAGGGAAGGGGGAATCTTAGTAGCTTAGTTGGTTAGTTATCTGAACTTCTACCTTGTTGGTGAGGGTTCGATTCCCCATATTGTAATCCCCTCCCCATTCCCTTTCTCCTACCCCCAATTTAAAAAAAAATGATTAGGGAAGGAATGGGAATGGTACAGTATTATAGATTTTGGTTAGGTAATTTTTATTTTTGATTTTAAAATAAGATATCACTATTATATTAAATTAATTCAGTATAGTTTGATATTTTTAAGTTTGATATCATCATTTTGCGGTGCAATGAAAATCAATAATCATAGTTTGTCCTATTTTGACTTTTCAAGAAATTAACGTCTAAATTATATTACACACATCCACACACACTAACTCACATACATATATATACTAGATTAGTGTACGAGCATTGTACGTGTGTTTCACGTCAAGCCTCCAATTAACATAAAATATATAAAAGAATAAATAATTGAAAAATAATAATTGAATTTAAATAAAATATAATATTTTTTCCTAAAAGAATATCACAAACTGAGTACATGGTTTATCTTGAATATTAGTTTTCATATTTTATGAGTTGTATGTTTATTGACACCTCCCTCTCTTTAATCATGTTTCCACTATGTACGGGGATGAGCACCTATATAGTTGCTACGTTCTTGTTCAACAAATAGGACCAAATTAAAGAGAAATGTGAGAAATTATCAAAATTATAATTCATTGTTAATGTTGATTATGCATAATTCATATATAAACTTTAAAATTATTAACTAAAAGAAATAAAGAAAAATAGAATGAATAATAATAATGATGGTAAGAAGACGACTTAAATCAAAATAAGAGGAAAACGTAGAAGAAAACCTACCATAGCGTATTTGAGGAAATAATTTCTCTTTTTCGCTAATTTAATTTCTCCTTCAACTTGATTATATGCTTTTATAATTTTAAAGAGGTTCATCCACATAAGCTAGAACACATATACAGTCGTATATGAAAAAAAAGGTTAGCAAGCGATTTATTAACTAAAAGACATACCAATATTAATTTGGGGAAGAAAAACCCTATAAATGTTTTATTCCTTTTTTCTATTCTCATAGATTTTGAGATTCCTTTTTCACAAATACAAAAAGAAAAAAATCTATAAATGTTTTCCTTTTTTCTATTACCATAGATTTTGAAAATTATTCTTTTACATATATAAGGAGAAAAAAACTTACCAACATTAATTATTCATATATTTAATTAAATAATAATTAAAGAAAAAAGGTGAAAAGGTGATTTTGTCTATTACGAAGTGTTTTAATGAAGGGTAAAAAATTTGATTCAGTTTTATTCAGGCTTTCACGCTTTTAATATATTATAAATTATAGATCATAAATTATAAATATAGATGTATAAATTGAATTAAAAAATATTAAAATGGCAACACACATTAAATACAATAATACTGAAATCACGATTTCAATTTTTTTATTTTATATGATAAAGCGATATCTCTCGTATCATACCCGTTACACTACCCTACATAATATAACTTGATGTTTTATTGACCTATACCATCATGTCCATCATTTTTCTTATTTTTTGCAATCCAAATAAGCATCACGATAACTTTTCTAGATATATCTGTTATTTTATGCCTGCTTTGATACTCAAAAACTTATTTTTTGGTATGTGGCTTAGTTAAAGGACATCCCTGCAAGAATTCAAAATGGAGTCTAATAATATGAGGTTCACCAATTATTATTTTCATAATTTCTTTTTATTTGCCACATTTTTGCTTTACGAGAATTAATTTGATTAATTTTTAAAGCTAAATTGAATTAGAATAGTTTAGTTTTTTAGATTAAATTTAGATATTTAAAAACTATATAATAAATACTTTAAGTTGCAGTCCTTCTCATATTAATATAAAAAACTACATTTTAAAATATTGATCAAAATTCATGTGTTTTGACTCTCAAGAAATAAAATTTGACAAGTAAAAAGGAAGGGAAGGAGTACATTTTTGTTCAATGTCCTTAATGTTGCAGGACTTTTGAAAAGTTGTATGTCTTTCAAATTGGTCTCATTTTCTCTTGTTTGCAATTAGCATTTGGAAAATATTGAGCAAACTATACTAACAATTAAAATAGATCCTTGGATGTGGAATCCAACTTTTATCATAATAAATTTGGATGAAGGTTTTGACGGTTTCGTTAAGTTCGGAATATGATTAATGTAAGGGCTTGATTCTGTGAATTTTACATTTTTATGTGCTTCGATCATTTTGTCCCTCCCTGTGGTTGTTGTGTGATGTTTCTGGGGTGTGGGGGATGGTTGACACGATTTTTAATGCATTATGATGTGGTTTGTGCAAGTTTGTGATTTTTGAAGGTTAAAAAGGCTTTATAGTTGACTTCGATCAATATTTATTATTTTGTGTGTTTGATGGCAAAATGAACTGCCTTAACAGATCTAAAACGTTGATTTTGGATTGGTAGCATGGTTAAGGTATTTTTGTGGCTTGTATATCTCATTTTGGGCCTATATTCGTAAGATTGTAAAACTAGGTCTCGAGGGTCAATTTTGTGAAAAATAGCTCTTTTCGAAAATCTAATGTCGTCATTGAGTCCAGAGCGTCAAATTTAATAGGATCGCATAGTTCATTTACGTTCTCAAAATTTTAGATGAATTGGGAGGGGTCGGTGGAGACTTGAAAAGTTTTCAAGTTCCAACTAGTGCAACCACTAAAAGCGGCACTTGGGTTGCTTTAGTTGTTGCCGCTAAAACGGAGCCTTTTTTGCTTAAGCAAAAACCACTAAAGCGGATTGGCCAGCTCGCAGGTACCGCTAAAGCGACATTTGACCTCTTTAGCGGTGACCGCTTAAGAGGTCACCGCGTAAGCGGTCATGCTTGGGTAATATAAAAAACTTTTTGTCTCATTTTTCTCATATTTTTAAGGTTTTGAGCTTTGGGTTAAAGGGCTTTTCTGTGAGTTCTCCCATTTTTAAGATTGGGTAAGCTCCAAATCACTATTTTAATTATTTTATTTTGATTCTTGTCATCTAAAATTCATAATTTAGTGATTTCAAAAGTGAAATTTGAAATTTTTTGCCTAGAAGGCCTAAAATAGTGTTTTTCAATCCAAATTTTGGCCTAGAAGGCCTAAAATAGTGCTCTTCAATTTAAACTCCAATTTCAACTCGTTTTCACTTTGATTTTCTTCTATGACTTTCTTTAATCATGAGTAAAGTTTTTATAAATAAAAATTTCAATTTTATTCTTGATTTTTGAAAATCCATTTCAGGGGTCCGTTTTGGCTCGAACTCAGAAATAGAAAATATGGGTATCATTGTTGTTCTTTCAACGCGTAGATTCTATATTTAGTTCTTTTTGAGGCTGTTTGAGAAGGGAGGTCTTCGTGATTGAAGGCTTGAGACCAAAATTTCATCGTTCGAGATAGGTTATGATTTAACTTTCTTCATACTGGGTTGGGTAATTAATATCTTATATAAAAGCATGTTTTGGGTATGAAAATGAATCATGAAAATAGTGTTATTACTGTTATGTGCCCGTGTGGGTGCTTATGTTGTTGTTATTGGTGGTTTGAGACAACAAGTGATATGTATGGCCCGTGTGGGGATCTTATCTGATATTGTTGTCTTTGTGTATATATTTGATTGTTTTCTTCCAAATAGAAGTGCCTAAGTTGGGATTTATGTGGTATTAATGATATATTACTTGCACATTTCACTCTAATGGTACAGATCTTATGTTGGATCATGGATGATTTCCCTATTGAGTTAAATTTTGCCTCACATACGTGTATATTGGTTGTATTTGAGATTCTCATTCTGGTTTAGTTGTCATTATATCCTCATTTCATGAGACTTCGGTACCACGGTGAGAATACTCATTTTTCTGACAAAAATGTGACACCTTTAAAATCCTTCTATCGTAGCCCACAACTCGGAGAGGAGATGTCACTGGCATTTTCTATTTTTACCAAGGTTAAATAAAACATGACTTATGAACTCTAAAAAATTAAAATTTGTACAGAGTCGCCGCCTAATTTTTTAAGAAAAATAAGGAAATCTATTTATTAACATGTATCACTAATATTTTTTAGTCTGCGAAAATCAATTTAAGATTCTAGGTGAGGGTTCGAGTTATTCCGAAGGAAACGGGTTAGGCGCCCTTCAGAATCCACAAATATGGTACCCCGCTAGACTAAATTTATCAAAGAGGGAGGAGATTAAAAAATAATTCTTTAAAAAATAAAAATAAAAATAATGTGGAAAATGTATGTATATTAAATATATGAGTAAAGTTTATTGTTATGAAAATATGTAAAGAGTATGTATAAAATGTACAAATTTCAGGTGGAAAGAAAAGGTATTTTGTAACATGTAAAAAGAAAAGTATCTTTTATGTACTAAAAATAAAAAATATTTTTCAAATAATACTTTTATTTGATCAAAATTGCGGAGATAAATAAAGATTCATTTGAAAGAAAAAGACTACATAATATATATAAATATGTGAATTAACTTAATTTTTATGTATATATTAATGGCTTAAATTTTGCCTAAATATGCGATAAGAATTATGTAAATTAAGAACATCCCCACCCGACACCCCCAAAAGTAAAATTTCCACTATAATTTTATCTTTATGTACAATTATATAGACAAGAAATAAAATACAAACATAGAGCTCGAAAAACATGTATAAGTTCTTGATAAAGTAATAAAATGAACAAATAATTATTAAAGTAAGTAGAATTATATGCACAAGCATGTACATATAGATGTATATATAAAATAGAATTTTGTTATAAAGTGGGCCCAAATTAAGTTTTAGACGCGCCTAAATAGCCTTGCCAAGATACGAATCATAAAAGTTTTTATGTTGTCGTGACGTTATGAAGATTTCGTCATTGCCCAAGTTAATTTATTTTAGTACGTATTAGTATATGTAATGTCCGTCTTTTTTATTTTGGCAAGTTTTTTATTTATTTTGATTAAAATAGATATACTTGAGAAATAAAAATCCGTCTTTTGTAACGGAGTGGCCTCAAAAATTTGATGAAAATATATTGTCATCGACCAAATTTAATTATTCTTGTTGCATATTTCTATACGTAATGTCCGACTTTTATTTATGAAGTCCTTGAAAATCGATGAAAAATTTCTTCATCGGCCATGTATTTATTTTGATGTAAAATAATTAAAATTTGAGAAACAAATATCCGTCTTTTGTAATGAGGTGGCCTAAAAAATCCAATGGAGAGATATTGTCATCGTCCATATTTGTTCATGTTACGTATTTATACATGTAATATCTATCTTTTTATTTGAGAAGGCCTCGAAAATCGACGGAGAATTTCTTCATCGGCCATATTTTAGTGGTGTTTCATGTATTTATCAAGGATAAAATTATCCAAAAACAGTCAAGACATAGCTAGAAAACCCATCTACAGAGTGAATCATTCGGGTACAAATCGACCAAGATAAACAAATCAGTAATAAAAAATATAGCAACAATGGCAAAAACAAATATCAAAATCATGGCTAAGTAACAATGAGTAGATTCAACCAAAAGAAGAAAACCATAACAATAAGCAATTATAATAATAAAAAATGAAAGAAAAATCCTAAATAATGATGGTGTTGGCGTTGCTTCAATGACGGATGCCGGAGAAACACCGAATTTGTACAAGAACCGGCCAGATTTGGTCCATTTCCAATAGGTAGTGGCGATGGCTTGGTGGTCATAAAAGAGAGTTCTCTCGCCGGTGACCAAATCGGGCGAGGCGCGACAGTAAATGGGGGAAGGGAAAGAGGGGCGACACAGACGGAGGTTTGATTGGAACTCACTGATGTTAGTGTTGCTGAAGAGGTGATTTGGTTTGGCTGATCCGCCGATGGATGCGGTGATCTCACCAGTGGTGATTGATGTTAGCCCATATGTTATTGGGCCTTTAGTTTATGGACCTTTAGGTTATTGGCTATGTATATATAGCCTACTCTTGTTTTAGTTAGTTTTATGCTTTTCAGATTATATTGTAAACCTTAGCCTTTCTTCCCTTCAATAAAGTTCTATTAACATGGTATCAAAGCTAGTTCGATCCATGTCCTTTGATTTGTTGGTTGAAGATTTTGTAGCAGACACCTACTGCGCGGATCGAACTGTATTCGTTTGCTATTTTCGTTGGGTTTTTTTTGAGGTGCTGCTGTATTCGTTTGCTATTTTCGTTGGGTTTTTTGGTTGGATTGATTCGTTGCTGTCTTCGTTTGTTGTCTGGTATTGTTCGTCTTTCGTTCTTTTGCTTGCTGCCATTGTTGTTCGTTCGGAATTGTTCAACCTAGGGTTTTGCATCTTTTTGTTTTTTTGAATTGTTTGTGTGTTGCTGTGTTTACAATGACTGGAAAGGATGATTCTCTCCAGTCCATTAGTACTCAATTAGATGGTAAGAACTATGCATATTGGAGTTATGTCATGAAGAATTTTCTTCGTGGGAAGAATATGTGGGGTTATATCACTGGAGTAAAACCAAGACCTATCGATGATAAAACTGAAAAATTTTGATTTGTTGGTGGACTTATGGGAAACTAATAACTCCAAGATTATCACTTGGATCAACAATTCTGTAACTCAGTCAATTGGTATGCAATTGGCTAAGTATGACTCAGCAAAGGAGGTCTGGGATCATTTGGAAAGACTGTACACTCAGTCTAATTTTGCTAAGCAGTACCAGTTGGAGTATGATATCCGTGCTCTTCAACAGCATGATCTCAGTATTCAAGATTTTTATGCTGCCATGTCGGATTTGTGGGATCAATTGGCACTTACTGAATCTGCAGAGTTAAAAGGTTTTGGGCCGTACATTGCTAGACGGGAAGAGCAACGCTTGGTTCAGTTTTTGATGGCACTACGTTCTGACTTTGAGGGCCTACGTGGAACAATCCTTCATCGATCTCCCCTCCCTACTGTTGATTCTGTGGTTCATGAACTGATTACAGAGGAGACTCGTATCAAGTCTCAAGTGGATAAAGGGTCTAAAGTAACTACTACTCCTGTCGTGTTTGCTGCTTCAACTGATCAGTCTAGGCCACCACATACTCAGACTCGACAATCTCCTAAAGTTGCATTTGATGAGTGTGCATTCTGCAAACAGAAAAATCATTGGAAGGCTCAGTGTCCGTTGTTACTTAACAAGGTCAAACAGCCTCAATCTGGGCAGCAACAGAAATATGGGCAGCAAAAGTATCCGTCACGCCCATCTGGTGCTCCTCCGTGGTCATCTCGTCCTCCACAGTTCGCTGCTGCTGCACTATCTGTAGATGTTGAGTCTGTTAGCACTATGCCACCTTCTGCGTTGGATCCCCAGGTTTTCGAACAGTTCAGACAGTTCTTCGTTTCTAATCCTACGGCCATGTCAGCATCTATGTCTCATTCGGGTTCAGTTTCTTCTAGTACCTCAGGTATTCCTTCCTCCTTGTGGATATTGGATTCTGGTGCGTCTCATCACATGTCCCCTCATTTGTCATCGTTTGGTTCTTTGTCACCCATTTCACCAATCTCTGTTATGTCCGCGAGTGCTGTACCTATGTCAGTCGAGGGTGTTGGTTCTGTTACTACCCCTCACATTGTCCTCTCTGATGTTTATTACATTCCCAAACTTGCTTTAAATCTTGTTTCGGTCAGTCAGTTGTGTAAGGCTGGTAATTGGGTGTTTTTTTCTGATTCTGTTTGTGTTATACAGGACCAACACACTCAGAGGGTGATTGGGACCGGCCGTAGGTTGGGGGAACTCTATGTCTTGGAGAATCTCAAAGTGTCTGTAGTTGCTGCCTCTAGCATAGATTTATCTTCTTTTCGTTTGAGTCCTTTGTCTTCTCAGTTTTATCTTTGGCATTCCAGATTAGGACATGTGTCAGTTTCACGTTTACGTTTTTTGGTCTCTAGTGGTGCTTTGGGTCATGTGAACACTAGTGATATTTCAGATTGTAGTGGTTGTAAACTGGCAAAATTTTCTGCCTTACCGTTTAATAAAAGTGTGTCTTATTCTGTTGCTCCTTTTGATATTATTCATTCTGATGTATGGGGACCAGCGCCAGTATCCACTAAGGGTGGATCGACCTATTATGTTTCGTTTATAGATGACTATACTCGTTATACCTGGGTGTATCTTATGAAACGCAGATCTGATTTCTTTGGCATTTACAACAACTTTAGAGCCCTTGTTAAAACACAACATTCGGCTGTGATAAAGTGTTTCAGGTGTGACTTAGGGGGTGAATATACCTCTAATGACTTCACTCAGTTACTTGCCTCTGATGGTACCATACACCAGTCATCTTGTACCGACACTCCTGAGCAGAACGGTCTGGCAGAAAGAAAACATCGTCATATTGTTGAGACAGCACGCTCTTTACTTTTGTCTGCAGAGGTTCCTAGTATTTTTTGGGGAGAAGCAGTTCTAACTGCTGTATATGTGATTAATCGTATTCCTACTGCATTGACTTCAGGGATGTCTCCGTTTGAGAAACTATATGGTCACCCGCCGAATTATTCTGCATTACGAGTTTTTGGATGTACTTGCTTTGTTCTTCGTCCTCATGTTGAACGAAATAAGTTAGGGTCAAAATCAGCTATATGTGTGTTTTTGGGGTATGGTATTGGACAAAAAGGATATCGTTGCTATGATCCTGTAAGTCAGAAATTATATGTTTCACGACATGTCACTTTTTTGGAACATATTCCTTTTTATTCCATTCCAGCTAAAACCCATGATGTGACAAAGTCAGATATTCGGCTTATTGATCCCTTTGGGATTGACATAGAGGTTCCAGTTCCGGATTCATCCATGCCATCTGGTGTGCCACCTGATAGTGCTTCAGCCTCGCCTGTGCCTGAGTTTGCTCCTTCGACTGTTGAGACTGGAGACCCACCACCTCTGAGGAGGTCTACTCGACCTTGTAAGTCCACCAAACTGCCAGATTTTCACTATTCTACATATTCAGCCTCATTTGTTTCCTTTATTGCAAACATACATCATTTGTTTGAACCTGAGTCGTATAGAGAGGCTGTGTCTGATCCTCTTTGGCAGAATGCTATGGCTGAGGAACTTGCTGCTCTTCATCATACACATACATGGGATTTGGTTACTCTCCCACCTGGTAAGCATGCGATTGGTTGTCGATGGGTGTATAAGATAAAAACAAAATCTGATGGGTCTGTTGAGCGATACAAGGCAAGACTTGTGGCAAAAGGGTATTCACAACAATATGGTATGGATTATGAGGAGACTTTTTCCCCCGTAGCAAAGATGACGACTGTTCGCACTATGATTGCTGTTGCATCCGTTCGACAGTGGAAGATATTTCAGATGGATGTCAAGAATGCTTTTTTGAATGGTGATCTCCACGCGGAAGTTTATGTGACTCCTCCCCCAGGTATTGACCACCAGCCAGGTGAAGTTTGTCGGCTTCGAAAAGCTTTATATGGTCTCAAACAAGCCCCTCGTGCTTGGTTTGAGAAATTCTCCACTGTTATTACTTCCCTTGGATTTGTCCCGAGTAACCATGATTCAGCATTGTTTGTTAGATGTACAAGTGCAGGGCGAATTCTATTGTCCTTATATGTAGATGATATGATTATTACTGGTGATGATCATAGTGGTATTGAGTTATTGAAGCATGATTTGGCTCATCGATTTGCAATGAAGGACTTGGGCTTGCTGCGTTATTTTCTGGGTATTGAGGTGGCTCAGTCTAAGAAAGGGTATCTTCTTTCTCAGACTAAGTATATATCTGACTTGTTTACACGGGCGCGTCTTTCTGACAACAGGACTGTAGATACTCCCCTTGAAATCAATGCACGTTACTCTCCTAGTGATGGTGTTCCATTATCAGATCCGAGTCTTTATCGGACTATTGTGGGTAGTTTGGTTTACCTTACGGTTACTCGTCCAGATATAGCACATGCAGTTCATGTTGTTAGCCAGTTTGTTACTGCTCCTACTTCTGTGCACTGGGGAGCTGTACTTCGTATTCTAAGGTATCTTCGTGGCACTCAGTTTCAGAATCTCTTGTTTCCCTCGACGTCATCTCTCGAGTTGCGAGCCTATAGTGATGCTGATTGGGATGGAGATCGCAATGATCGTAAATCCACCACTGGTTTTTGTGTGTTTCTCGGAGACTCTTTAATCTCGTGGAAGAGCAAGAAACAAGATGTTGTCTCTAGATCTTCCACGGAGGCTGAGTATCGTGCTATGGCTGTGACTACATGTGAGATTATTTGGTTACGTTGGCTTCTTGCAGATATGGGGGTTCACATTTCTATGCCTACTCCCCTGCATTGTGATAACAAAAGTGCGGTACAAATTGCAAAGAATTCTGTCTTCCATGAGCGTACGAAGCACATTGAGATTGATTGTCACTTCACCCGTCATCATTTACAGCTCGGGACCATATCGCTTCCTTTTGTTCCATCGTCTTTGCAGATTGCTGACCTTTTTACGAAGGCTCAGTCGGCATCTCGATTTCGTTTTTTGTGTGACAAACTCTCAATGCTTATTGCTGTTGCATTGTGAGTTTGAGGGGGGATGTTAGCCCATATGTTATTGGGCCTTTAGTTTATGGACCTTTAGGTTATTGGCTATGTATATATAGCCTACTCTTGTTTTAGTTAGTTTTATGCTTTTCAGATTATATTGTAAACCTTAGCCTTTCTTCCCTTCAATAAAGTTCTATTAACAATTGAGAAAGAGAGTGGAGAGAAAAGAGGGTGGTGGTCGCCCGTGAAAAGTGGAAAACGGGGCTGTTGCGTGTTGGTCGCTGAGCCCGTTCACCGAAGCTCCAACAGTGAAGATATATATAGAGAGAGGTGCGCGTGTGTGTATTTTTTGTTTTTTGTGTGTGTATTACGTGTGAAGGTTATGAGAGAGGAAAAAGAGGGAAGAAAATATGTGGAGTGAAAAATCTAATTTTTTAGTGTGTGTGGGTGAATGTGTGTGTGAATTGTCTCGCAAAATATTGACCCACCACAAATTATTTATAATAAAAAATGGTACATCTTATTATCCAATAGATAAAATGATTCTCTTTCTTTTCTATAATAGCACACCCTATGGTCCTTAGAGTATTGACCAAAGGATTTTCATCATTTTGACCAACGAACAAAGTTATTATCCAAAGGGTGGTGTCATTGAGTTGTCATTGTCAAATATGACAAGTCACTATGTGTAGTCATTGTTGGGTGTGACAAAATATTATTGTATGATTATTATCGAATGTGACAAGACACCGAATTATTGTATTATGTATTGAAATAACTAATCTGACTCATCTTTTGCGAGTTGTAATAAATGTACCAAAAGTAGGTAGTGATATGTAATTATAAAAAAATTTAAAAAATATTGAAAATATTAAAAAAATAAATTATTTTTAAAATATTATAAAAATGTGATGTCATGTTGTGTACGTGCAAATGCTTGTGAAATTTAAAATGATAATGAATTGATAAAAAATTTTAATCTACAGAGAATTATTAACAAATTATGAAGATTAAAAATATGGCAAAAATCCTAAAGTAAGGATGATTAAGAATTGTAAAAAAAAAAAGTGAAAATTGCGTTCCGTGTTCTTTAACGATCAGAAAGTTTGAAGACGTTAATTTTAAGCACGGAGAGAAAAAATTGGGTATCAACAGTTGCCCCTTTTCATTTGAGGATGATATAGAAGTCTTCAAATGAAAACATTGATGTAGCCAATTTTGCTCGACAAAAATAATTTTTTATGACAATTCGATCGAACTCTAATTTAGAGTTGCCTACATACCTCGAGTTGCATGAGGATCAGGTCGGGTATAGTTAAACAAAAAGGAAAATTACCTCTTGCCTTGCTATTAGGGGTAGATGATCATATGGAATGATTATTGAGAGAAGGACTATTTGAGAACCAGAGTGTTTACCCATTCCCAATGCTCCTTTTGAAACTGCCCCAATATCGGGCTGTGAAATGTTGGGGATGCAAGATTGTGTACTTTCTCGGGAGAAAGAATAATTAGGTGAGTGTAATGATCGAACTCTTTATATAGATTCCTACATATCTTGAGTGTCACGAGAATCAGGTCAATGTAGTTCGAATGAGAAAATAGAGAAATTTTTGAGACGGTCCTCAAAATTTGCCGTAGTGTAAAAATGTATAGTTGTTTTGGAATTGTATTTTTGGTTAAAAAGATGCATGATGTCTCTGATTATTTATGGAGAATTGAGGATAAATGACATCTCCAATTATTTACGGGGGCTTGGGGATGAATGTCGTCTCCGATTGTCTATGGAGACTGTTATGATGAAAAAATAAAAGATGTCTCTGATTGTCTGTAAAGACTATGAAAGGTTTCTTTGATTGTCTACAAAGATTGATGTTGATGAATGAAAGATGTCTCTGATTGTCTACGAAGACTGATGTTGATTATGAAAGATATCTTTGATTATCTACAAAGACATGATACATGACATCTCCAATTGTCTATAGAGACTTATGTTGAATGATGACGTCTTCGACTGTATACGATGACTTGATGACATCTCCAATTTTCTATGGGGGGTGGATGTTGATCACAGTCTCCGATTGCCTACGGAGACTGTGATAAATGATGACGTCTTCGATTGTCTATGAAGACTTGATGCATGGCGTATCCAATTGTCTATAGAGATGGATGTTGATTGTCGTCTCCGATTTTCTAGATTGTGATGAATAATGATGTCTTTAATTATCTAGAAAGACTTAATGAACGACGTCTCCAATTATCTATGAAAGCTGATTTTGATTGTATTCTCTAATTGTCTATGGAGTCTGAATGAATGATGATGTCTTCGATTGTCTATGAAGACTTGATGTATGACATCTCCAATCATCTATGGAGATGGATGTCGATTTTCGTCTCCAATTTTCTACTAAGACTATGATGAATGATAATGTCTTTGATTGTCTATGAAGATTTGATGCATGATGTCTCCAATTATCTATGAAGATTGATGTAGATTGTCGTCCCTGATTGTCTACGGAGACTAATGTTGAATGATAATGTCTCCGATTATCTACAAAGACTAAGATCATCAACTAGTGAGGTGATTGGATTATAATGGCCTCTCGATTGGTGGAATAGCTGGAAGGTAATAGCCTCTTGACAGACGGGGCTATTGAAATTAAAGAGCTCTCGACTAGCAGAGCAAAATATAATAGCCTCTCGACTGGTGGGGCTGTGGAGATAAGGGGGCTCGAATGGCAGAGCGGTTGAAAGGTAATAGCCTCTAGACTAGCGGGGCTTTGAAATAAAGAAGCTCTTGACTAACAGGGCTTTGAAAGAAAGAAGCTCTCAACTGGCGGAATAATTGAAAGGTAATAGCCTCTCGACTGGCGGAGCTGTGAAAATGTAGATGCCTTTCGACTGAAGGGGCTATTGAAAGGTAATAGCCTATTGACTAGCGGGGCTATGGAAATGTAAAACCCTCTCCACTGGTGGGGCTTTGAAAGGTAATAACCTCTCGACTAGCAAGGCTATGAAAATTTAAAAGTCTCTCGACTGGCGGGAATTTGAAAGGTGATAGCCTCTCGACTGGCGGGTAGAGCTATGCATTTTTTGGTTCACCCCGTTAACCTAAACCGATAATTTAGTTATCGTGTTATTGGGTCGGGTAACGGGTTTTGTATTTATGTTAATGGGATATCAGCTCGGGCCTCAGTTTAATTAATTTTCTTATCATGCTACCTGATATCCCGATAACAAAATAGGCTACACTCTACAGCTAACAGACCACATTCCAATACCCAGTTACCCATTGGCCTAAAAGGCAAAAAGCAACCCAAGCCAAAAGGGTAAGAGGGTTTATTCACCCAAGACTTAGTGCTCTCACTCACTCTCATCTCAGTATCTCTCTTACTACTCATATACTAAATTTAACATTTTTCAAAAGCTCAATTTTTGATCAAAACTTCTCAATTTAGAGAGACAAAATATTGGTCAGAATCACAAATATTGTCGCTCACAATCGCTGCTATTGTTGTGCTCAACAGGTAATGATATTTTCTCATTCTTGTTTCTTAGATAGTCTTCTGCTTCATCTTTAATTTCTGGCCAGTATCCAATCTTTGATATATGTCCAATTTCTATCCAATCGTTGTTGTTGTTGTGCTGTTAACTTGCTAAAAACTGTTTAAGTTCAGAAAATTTTATGTTTTTTTATTGTGTTTTTGTACATTATTGCAACTGTAGTGTTACTGTTAAAGCCAGCGAAGGGCACAAGCACTGTTTGATGATGTTAAAGCTACATGTATTTGGTAATATGGTACTCTTTTGTTCGTTATATAATGGGAAGTGAACTATATCTCAAAAATTAGAACAAAGACTTAGGTAAAAGGTAGATAATTAGTGATCTTTTTAACAATTGTTTTGTTTCTTTTGTTGTTTTCTGTTCATGAATTTGAGTCTAAATTGAGGAACATTATGATGGTTAGACATTGAAGAAGTTCATATTAATATCTCTCAGTTATTATGGCTAAGTGTTAGGTAACTTTAGCTCAGAATATGGAAACATCATAATTTCTGTACTCTGAGGGCAATGATTTATTATGGAAGTTTAGCTGTTCTTTTGGTCCACTTGGTAAATTAGATAATCAACATGTATTGAATTGTATATCAGTAACTTTTGTGCTAGTTTTGGAGATTTTGATTTCATCTTAAGGCATTATGAATGTAGCATTCATTATGGTTTTGTGACTTGGTCTGTGTTGCTCAGACTTGACAAAAATGTTTTCTCTAACTCTTCCTCGTATGCTTAAAAATACAATACTTTTGGAGGATTAAGAGTTCGAACAAAGTAGCTTTCAATTATTCCCTTCATTTCCAAGAGGATTAGGTTTCAATATGACTCCACTTCATAGACCTAAAGCTCAATCACATATTTGGAGTCACTATGAAATGCTTGAAGTAGGTGATAATGAAGAGTGCAAAGTAAAGTGTGTTCATTGTTGTAATGTTTACAATTACAAAAAGTTGATAACTGTGATCAGCTGCTTAGTAAAATATTTCGAGTGTAGTTTGGAGAGGGTGGAGCACCGTCTTGTGAAAATTGAGTAGATATTAGTACTATGTTTGGAGTTTGAACTTAATTTTCAAATTGCAAGACAATTTGAATTTTTTATTTGTGCTAGAAAATTTTGAATTTGCAACTGTTGCAGCCATGAGATAGTTTCAAAGTGCCAACTATTGCAGCCATGAGCCATGTGCTCGCTTATGTGTTTTTTATTTATGAAGACACAACTTTTTGGTGGGATTATTTGTGGTTTCATATTTTATACGTGCAGTTAGTGTAGGAAATTAATGCAGGAAATGCAGTTTGTGCACAGAAAGAGAAATAACCAGTAGGCAGTAGTTTTGGACTTTAAATTATATATGCTCAATGTTTATGGTTGACCCGATAACTGAACCCATTATAATTAAAATCAATAAAACAATAATTGACTAATCGATATCTTAACGATTCTTTAATGGTTTAGCATATATACAAACCAATAATGAATAAGTAAAATCGATAATTTTCAAAATCGAACTGAACCGACCGATACGCAGCCCTACTGGCAGGGCTATGAAAATGTAAAAGTCTCTCGACTGGCGGGGCTATGAAAATGTAAAAGCCTCTCGATTGGTAGGGTTTTGTAAGGTAAGAGCCTCTCGACTAGCGGAGCTATAAAAATGTAAAAGCCACTCGATGGTGGGGCTTTGAAAGGTAATAGCCTCTTAAGTGACGGGGCTTTGAAAGGTAATAAGGTCTCGACTGGAAGGGCTATGAAAATATAAAAGCCTCTCGACTGGCGCGACTGTTGAAAGGTAATAGCCTCTCAACTTACAAGGCTATGGAAATGTAAAATCCTCGCAACTGCAAGGCTTTGAAAAGTAATAGCCTCTCGACTGGTAGGGCTATGAAAATGTAAGAACTCTTCGAACACCTGATAGAAAAGCAAAATATTTGTGTGAAGGCGGTAGCTTGAAAAGAAAGGTGAATTATCTGTATTTGGAGGTTGGTGTTTTGCATGTGAAGTGTAATGCATGTATGTGAAGGCATGTGTTTGAAATGAAAGGAACTTATTTTTGTATTTTCTTTGTAAAAATGTGTTGAAAGGTGAAAAATGTTAAAAATGATTTGTATGTTTTTGTAAGGAATGTTAAGAGGTGAAAACGCAGCAGATGGTTTTGCATTTTTACTACAAGAAATTTGGACAGGTGAAATGTAAAAAATTATTTGTATTTTCTTTGTAAGGAATGTTGAAAGGTGAAAAATGTAGAAAATTGCTTTGTATTTTCTTTGTAAGAAATGTGGAAAGTGAAAATGCAGAATGCTGTTTTGTATTTTCTTTGTAATAACGCAAAAAATTATTTTGTATTTTCTTAGTAATGAAAGGTGAAAATGCAGAAAATTATTTTGTATTTTCTTTGTAAGAAATGTTGAAATGTAAAAATGCAGAAATTATTTTGTATTTTCTTTGTTACGACTGTTGAAAGGTGAGAAAGATATAACTGTGTCTTGACTGCAGTTGGTACCAACAATTAGTAGTGTGTATAAGAATTTCCTGATCTCTTTCCAGCTAACTGAGATCGACTTCAAGGTAACTCCTATAGCTTCAAGTGGTACCTAAGTATCGACAAGATTTGTTCATCTTGCTTCCAGCAAAGATTTTGAACTATGTTTATTCTCATGTTTCAAGTGCCCTCTGCGGAAAAAATGTCTCGTTTTTACACCTATTTGAGTATTTTTCTTTTTGCATTTACAGACGTCCAGAGATATACACACACACTAAGAAAGAAGTTTAATGTATGCAATTATGATACCATAGGCTTGGCTTTCATGTAAGTATCCACTAATGTGAGGTCACTTAGAATAAGATCTTGTAGGACTTGTTATCAGCTTGTAATGCAGGCTTGGGATGGGTAGGATGATATTTGGGATAAAAGTGACTAATTTCTAGATGAGTGTTGCACTATATCTATTCTTTTGACCTTTGTTGCATTTTGACATTCGATTTTCTTTGTTGTTCTTCTTTGCCCCTTGTTTTGTATTTACTTTGAATTCAGTTGAATCTTGTGCTGGAGTTTTTCCCCTCATTTTTGATAAGTGTTTCTTTTCATTTTTTTTATTATGATTCTCCATCTTTGTTGGAGTTATCTCTTATTTTGTGTGGGATTTTTTCTCCTTCTTCTTTGAAGTCATCTTTTATTCTTGTTCTTCTAGGGATACATATCCTTTACCTTTGGCGGCTTTGATCTTGAATCTTCATTTGCAATCTGCACGTATGTAGTGCTCTCAAAGAGGTGGGACAAGAGAGGATAGCGCGTGTAAGACTCAAAAGGTATAGGATTAGATGTGGTTATCCAAAGAAAAGGTTTAGGATCGAATGGGGAAATACTAGGGATTAATGTCATTTGATGGGCTATGGAAGGCACAATCGGGTCAAAGAAGGCCTACAATCCTCACCCAAACTAAGTGTAACTCAGAATTTTGCCTCAACAAACATTCAGGCCAAGTTCTAGATCAACAATGCCATGCAATGAACTAATCTAAAGCCCACCACACAATGCACTTGAAACGATGAGGTTGGATTCGTTCTTGTCTTAGATGTATGCAAGAGAATTTTTCAAGTGTCATTCAGGTCTGACTAAGAGGTACCCAAAGAATCTATGGTTTACCGTGAAGTCGGTCCTCTCCACTATACCAATTTTTTTTCTCATGCACACTCCTAATTGTGTTGGCACCAACCAAGTCAAAATTCTGATTTGACTTTTTTTTAGTTTATTTATTTAAAAAAGAATGGAACTGAACCCGAATGAGGTTGCCTACGTATCTTGTGAACAAGAATCAGGTCTGTGTAGTTCAGAAAAATTTGTAAATTTGTATGTAACATGTATGAATGTACAATAGTGGTGGTCATCCTTGAAAATAATGTGAAAGATGATCATGAAAGAATTGATTGTAGCATCAAAATTATCTCGATCGTAGGCACTAATAATGTTCACCATAGACCCTCCCATGAACAACTTAATAGACATCAATCTATCACTGACTCTCTTAAACTCTACCACCTGCTCCCTAATTTCTTCATCTACTATAATACCACTACCTGAGTACCACAACTTATGTCCATCCACATCTCTCGCCTTAGTAACTACCCATTTAGTTTCCTGGACACACACTATACTAAACATCCTCTTTCTAAGAATCTTCACCAGCTCTATAGACTTACCTTGAAGCAACCCTATGTTCCAGGACCCAACTCTTAACCTAGAAGTACCCTTATCCTACCTAGCCCTACTACCCCTGCCCACAAACCCAGAGTCGACCCCCGCCCTGACCCCAATCTATGATATAACCCTAGTCTACCATTTATCACCCCAGTCACCACTTAAAAGGATACGATAGAAGAAAATGAAGAAAAAGGAGACAAAAACACGACGAGCAAAAGAGTACGGCTAAAAACAGCTAAATAAGGAAACAAAACCAGAAAACAGGCTTAATACTCACAAGCAACAACAAGCACTATACTACTCGTAAATAGTTATGCTAATAAAGAACACCTACTAAGTAATCCCATAGGAACGATCAAGAAAATCAGAAAAGAAATAAAGATAGAAAAAAAATAAAAAGCCTATACCAAATAAACTAGAAAAGAATAAATTAGAGAAAACTGAAAAGAGTTCACCTAATACAGGGAAAAGACGTAGTGAAGGTTGTTTTCTTTATTGTTTTGTCGAATTTTGGCAAATTGATGCAGAAATTGGTCGCCAAAATTTGTTGTCGCCGCCTTTACCCTACTGCTGGTACTGCGTCCCTATAATTGGTCGTCGGAGAATGTGCTGGTCGCCGAAAAATGAGCTGGTCGCCGCAAAATGAGCTGGTCATCAAAATCTTGATGTCGCCACCTGAAGTGTTGGATCTAGACTTGTAGTACCTGAAAAGGGTTATAAAGAAAAGACAAAATAGCTAGAATAAGAAAAACGATGCTCAGTTCACCGAAAATCAACGTCACTCGTCGAAAATTGATGTTCACTGGAAACTAACGTCACTCGCTGGAATCTGATGGGGTCCCTAAAAAGTATCTGGTGGCACAATATATGATAGGGGAGGTGGAACGGCGGCGAAGGTGGAAAAGCCATTAATATTCTGCACTTCAATAGTTACTAGAGGAGAATTCTCCTCCGACGAAGTATTGATATCCTGATGCTTTTTCTTCTTTAACATACAAAAGGACGAATAATCAAATCACAATCTAGATGTCACCGGATAAAGAGATTGCCGAAAAAAGAAGATCGATCCCAGCGCCAAATTTGTCAAAGTCTAAAGATACAAAACCTAATTTTTTCTGACCGTGAATTTTTCGAATATCTAAGGTCAACTTACTCTTAAAATGAGTGAGCAAGGTCACTCCCATATAAATAGAACAAATAGAGCATTCTCATGCTATTCATGAGATAACAAGTCCAACTATCCAAGGTTTTAGACTATAAGTCAAGTATCATGCCTTATAAGTTCAATAGCCTAGGTAGTTCAAGTAATCGTAAATATTACCATTTATCTTTCCAATACAAAAAAAACCCTCCCAATCTTAACAAGATATCAAAGTCATACTATAATAAAGCTCAATCTAACAAAAGTAAGCCTAACCTACCTCAAATCAAAATATAGCTCACGAACCGATAACCTTCGCTTTCCCTTTCCTCGAAGCTTCTTCACGGAGCCAAGCTATCAAAAATATAATCTATGCATTATTACGAGAATATTAATACCTATATTGCACCATTGTGCTTCGGATCTAAAATGACACCAAAACCCCCCAAGTGGGTCCCATATACGGAAAACAAGTTTCTAAGACCAATTCATTATTCAAATGTCATTGGGGAGTCATAACCCTTAATAATCAAGTAGGTATAGAGCTTATTTGGGATAAATTCATGCCCATAAGACAATTAGGATTTTGGGTCAAATAATCAAGAATTCAACACTAAAATTAAAGGATTCATACCTTAGATTTGATGATAATCATGAATATGCAAGTTATTTAAGCTCCCAATCAACACCCAAGACTCAATTTATGGACTACACACTCTATTAGGGTTTTAGAGACTCAAGAAAGGGTAAAAGTGGTCAATTCTCAGCCAAAAAACGGCATTAAATAGCCCCTCCCAGGCCCTCAGTTCAGGAGATCGTGAACACGCGGGCTGGGATCACGATACAGCCTCCGTGATCGTGGTACCTTTGTTGCACCAGAAGTCAGCTAAAATTCCAAGTTTCGATCAATGCCTCGGGATGCATCCGGAATCCAATATGAGCAAACAAAATATGTAACCATATTGATTTCAACATTTTGGATGCATGGGCTAATTCATATTTTTCATCCGAGGTTGTTCCATCAAATATGGGCCCCACACTTAAATTTTTAATTTATCAAATTTTTGACCAATAGGTCAAAATGAGTTTGGGTGTAGTGGGACCAAAACTAAAGGTCTACCCACCCTAAAATCAATCATTCAAAGTTGCTAGCACAGTCAATATTTATTTGATATTATTTTATTGAAGTTTTTGGTCGCTAGCTATTTGGAACCAACGAAGACTTCTATACAGGAAAATGGTTCTAAAAAACAAATTAACTACCCTGTAACTTAATTATCAGTTCCAACAAGTCATAAATGACTTAGGGCAGCTATGGGAAAGCTCTAACGACAAAAATAAGCAAAATCATGAGAAATAATTTGAAGGGTCATTACATTCTCTAATACTGACCTACTTGTCTCTACCACCTCTTCTTCTTTTATTCCATTAAGGAAATCATCTAGGTCAATCAGACCTCCCCTATGGATGCAAGAATATATCACCAAAAACAAAGGCAAAGCTAGCTGCTACTAACCACTATATGATTGTCTGAGTTATGCTCATCTATCTACATCTTATATTCTTGCTCTAGCTGCCTATTCAAACACTATAGAGCCTCAATATTTTAAGGAATATGTCAAGGATCCCAAGTGGGTAGCATCTATGAAAGCTGAGATTTCTAATGTTGAAGACAACCACATATGGAGTGTAGAGGATTTACCTTCTTTTAAACATCTCATTGGGTGTAAGTAGGTCTTCAAGATTAAGTATGCTTCTTGAGGTATTGTTGAAAGATATAATACCCGACTAGTATCCAAGGGTTACAACCAATAGGAGGGGCTAGATTATACTGAGACATTTTCACTCGTGGCAAAGTTGGTCATAGTGAGATCTGTTCTAGCTATTGCAGCTGCTAGAGGGTGGCCTATATTTCAAATGGATGTGCATAATTCCTTCCTTCATAGTGATTTACTTGAGGAAGTGTTCGTGACTCTTTCACAGGGATTTGCAATTTAGGGAGGGACTAAAGTTTGCAGGCTTCATGAATTTCTTTATGGGCTAAAACAGGCCCTTAGATAATTGAACAAAAAACTTACTGATGCCCTTATGCAGCTGCGGTTTACTCAGAGTCACTTTGACTACTCTCTACTCACTAAAAAGGTGAAATATGAACTGATAGTATTTCTTATGTATGTGGATGATTTTCTAATCACAAGAAAAAGTGTTAAATTGATACTAAAGACAAGACATGACCTACAACTCAAGTTTAAGATGAAATACTTGGGTGAACTTAAATTTTTTCTAGGGATTGAGTTTGCAAGGTCTTCAAAAGGTATTGTACACTTGATTAAATTGCTAAAATGGCACTTGGAGGAGGTAAACCAACTGCAACTCCATTGAAGGCTAACCTGAAACTCATATCTGTTGAATTTGATAAACTTACCAACCAATACTCAGTTGGTCATGATCCTACACTAGCAGATACTGAACAGAATCAGAGACTCATTGGCAGGCTTTTGTATCTCACTATGACTAGAGTTGATATATCTTATGTAGTACAAGTTCTCATTCAATTCATGTATCAACCCAAGCAATCTCACTGTCACGACTTGAACCAAGGCCCTGGCCACGATGGGCAAGGCCCGAGCGAGCTCTTAACTTGTAATCATATGCATAATTCATTTATTATCAAAATATGAAAGTGAACTGGGAACGTGATCCTCTTATTATTGCAACTTAGAAATGTAGGAAGTAAGTTCAGAAAGACCCAAACCATCTATAACAAGTTTGCGAAATCTCTACTAAACTGAAAACAACAATTCGTCTGAAATTGGTACAAGACCCATGGTCGGACCATGAGCTAAATCAAGTGAGATCAACACATATGAACAAGACACTTTCCAAAACTCTGAATGTCTGACAATGATCTACCGATTAGCAAGACACCAGGATAGGCCTTAGAACCTAAAATATAAGGGGTTAATACACAAAGGTACTGGAACGTAGAACAATCCAAAAATAAAATACATTTTTATACAACATAGGTGAGAGCATTTCATAAAAATATGTCAGCATAAAATATTTGAAAATACATGGGCATAATCTGATAATTTTCAAAACATTTTCTTGGAATCATGACTATACTCTTTATTTCTCTTCTGAGCTAGATGGTACACCCTATAATCTGTAATTCCACGGGCTATATGAAATCCTCCCTTGACTCGGTGGCCAAGCCCCCAACTTGAGTTTGCTGCAAGGTTGGAATTTCTGCATCTCTACTATGCCACAGGGCCATTGCCAGCATACAATCCCCCTTTCAGGGCAACATGAAACCATGTCGGCAAATCAAGGTTCTGGGCACTGAGTTATCTGAACTTATGCCTTCTTCAGGTAACCATCTAACTCTCTTAAGCCCAAATTTTAGACTCGTTAAAACATGTCTTCTTCTTATAACTATTTCTCTCTTATTCTGTTTTGGGAACATCATAATAGGGTATCATCATACCCAGACTTGCAAGCCATATCTCAACATCTCAACTGCCCTTTTCAAATTTAAAAATGCATTATTGACCACCCAAAAGATCTTAAATCAAATGAAAGTTAATATTTCAAAAGATATGAAAACAAGCATTCTCTCTTCAATACTTTATCTACGGTGGCCGCATTTTCTATCAATTTAATATAATTCTCAATTGGGAACATTAAAACTTATAATTCAAGGAAAACACCCTGTAATTTAATCATAACAACATTACAATTTATACATAATAGAAATCCTTCAAACTCAAGCTTTTAACAATCTGTATAATCAATCTACAACATGTAAAAATAATGAATTTCATAGTAAGAGAGGGAATTACATAAATCATGCTCTCATTTAGCTTCACAACCTTAATATCACATAATTACATGACAAACGTTTCCCTTTTAGGGTACCACCCACAATTTCCACAAGACTTCATTAAAATATGGGATTTTCAATGCATGTTCATCAATAATCTTGAAACCAATTTTGTATGTATACATATATACTCTTTAAAGCTAGTTGAAAATAGTAAATCCATGCCCATGAGGTTTATTATAGCCTCACGTACCTTAAGTTTCTTAGTTTGAAGGATTAAACTCTAATCTTGACACTTTTCTTGAGAATCTTGAACTTGAAAGGCTTGATTTCTTGTTCTTTTGGAAGAGATAGGGTTTGCTTTAGAGAAAAATAGGAGAAGATGGGCAAATAATGCCCTAACTAATGTTTTAAGTCATGGATTTACGATCGAATTGAGGGAAAAAGACACAATTGACCCTTACGTAATTTTAAAATCGTAATTGCAATTTCAGGCTCATCGCAACAACTTACTGGCTCTGACAAAAATGATCATAACTTTTCGTTTGCGTATCAGATAAAGGTAAAATTGGTATCGTTGGAAATATGGCTCAATTATCTACAATTTGGTTGGTCTTGAGCCAAAAAAATTCATATATATCAAAATTTATACACATTCAAAATTGACTCTTGTTGAATCGAATACCAAATATTGGACGAATCAAAGGCTCTTAGCTCAACTTTGTTCTAAGTGATTTCGGTGAACATTTTTCACCTAATAAGAATTTCACACACTAGGATAAATATCATGATACATACATTCAAATTATAAATCAAGAACTAGATGGAAAAACCTTCACCGCGATGCGTGTACGTGCCAAAGAGAATGTCAACACGACGCAGCTCTATCGCAGTGACTTGCTGGATTCATGATCCAAATGTGATCCAAACCTTGTCCAAAAAATTTGAAACTCCCCTGAGACATACTTTTTACATTCTTGAAAATGAATTAACTCAAGAACTATTGTCTCGGGGTTGGGAAGGTCAAAATAGAAATCCTCGAAGTTTAGGGGTCTTGAAGATGATTAAAACCCCAATACTTAGTTAAAATTTCGAGCCTTAAGACCCTTAATCTTGCAAATAGAAGATGAATTAAGCTAAGAATAGTATGAGGTATTACATTCTGGGTCCATAAGCATAGGAAAGATGGTTTAACATTAGCCCGAAAGTGCAGGGTGTTACACTTACCTTGATGCTTTCCTGAGAGTTGTAAGATATATTAAAGGAGCACCAGGCCTTGGGCTTCTCATGCCATCTGTAAGTTCTAAGAAAATAGAACTATATTATGACTCTAATTGAGGAGGATGCCTTCAAACTAGAAGATCTATGACTGGGTACTTAGTTACATTTGGTGGAGCTGTGGTTTCTTGGAAATCTAAGAAACAGGTTACAGTAAAAAGAAGTTATGTAGAAGTAGAATTTAGAAGTATGGTCTCAGCAGTTGCTGAAGTAACATGGCTGATAAATGTATTCAAGGAGCTAGGAATCAACATAAATTTTCCCATTCAGATGTTTTGTGATAGTAAAGTTGTTATTAAGATTGCAATAAACCCAATATTTCATAAAAGAACAAAGCACATTGACATTGATTATCATTTTGTTAGGGAGAAAGTATTACAAGGAGTGATCAAGACCTTCCATGTATCTACCAAAGAGCAAGTAGCCAACTTACTTACCAAGAGTCTTGGAAAGCAGCCACATAATTATTTGATGTCCAAATTGATGTTAAAAGATCTCTTTCAACCATTAGTTTGAGGGAGGGTGTTAAGAGCTGCTAAAGTTAGTGCTGACTAGATGACTGTTGTACAGCAAGTTGTGTAAATTAAGCTAGCAAACGGTTAGAGTTAGTTAAGATATTATAAATAGTGGAACTTGTATCAGTTGTAGGTAGAGAAGCTAATCATTTCCTCAATGTAAAGTTAGTATTCTCTGTTCCAATTCTCTCTAGGCTCTAACTAACTCTTCCTTCTCCTTCTCTGATTCCTTTGTAAACACCATTAATGGTGATATCTGAATATATCAAGTAAAATTGGTTAAGTGTAGGAACTTTAAAGGGGTTTTTTGTTTTGACTATGGTATTATAGGTGACTTAGTCACTTGAAAATGGTTAAGTGTAGGAACTTTAAAGGGATTTTTTTTTGTTTTGAATGTGGTTTGATAGGTAACTTAGTCACTTGAAAATGCTTAAGTGTATGAACTTTAAAGGGATTTTTTTTTGTTTTAAATGTGGTTTGGTAGGTGACTTAGTCACTTGAAAATGGTTAAGTGTAGAGACTTTAAAGCGGATTTTTATTTTGAATTGCTTGGGTTGGTGGCTTAGTTGCTTAAAAATGGTTAAGTCTAGGAACTTTAAAGGGGATTTTTTGTTTAGAATGTTGTTTGGCTGGTGACTTATTGTCTTAAAATGGTTAAGTGTAGGAACTTTAAAGGTTTTTTTTTGTTTTGAATGTAGTTTGGCAGGTGACTTAGTTGCTTGAAAATGGTTTAGTGTAGGAACTTTAAAGGGGATTTTTTTATTTTGAATGTGGTTTGGTAGGTGATTTAGTTGCTTGAAAATGGTTAACTGTAGGAACATTAAAGGGGATTTTTTTTTTGAATGCGGTTTGGTAGGTGACTTAATCACTTGAAAATGGTTAAGTGTAGAAACTTTAAAGGAATTTTTTTTGTTTTGAATGTGGTTTGATACGTGACTTAGTCTCTTGAAAATAGTTAAGTGTGGGAACATTAAAGGGAAATTTATTTTAATTGTGGTTTGATAGGTTACTTAGTCACTTGAAAATGGTTAAGTGTATGAACTTTAAAGGGAATTTTTTTGTCTTATATATGGTTTTGTAGGTGACTTAGTCACTTGAAAATGGTTAAGTGTAGGAAATTTAAAGGGAATTTTTTTGTTTTGAATGTAGTTTGGTAGGTGACTTAGTTGCTTCAAAATGGTTAAGTTGGTTTAGTTGGTGACTTAGTTGCCTGAAAATGGTTAAGTGTAGGAGTTTTAAAGGAGATTTTTTGTTTTGAATGTGGTTTGGTATGTAACTTAGTCACTTTAAAATGGTCAAGTGTAGGAACTTTAAAGGAAATTTTTTTATTTTTAATGTGGTTTGGTTGGTGAGTTAATCACTTGAAAATGGTTAAGTCTAGCAACTTTATAGGGGACCTTTTGTTTTGAATGTGGTTTGGTTGGTGACGTAGTTGCTTAAAAATGGTCAAGTCTAGGAACTTTAAAGGGGATTTTTTATTTTGAATGTGGTTTGGCTGGTGACTTAGTTGCTTGAAAATGGTTAAGTGTAGGAACTTTAAAGGGAAATTTTTTTTTTCGAATGTGGTTTGGTAGGTGACTTAGTTGCTTGAAAATGGTTAAGTGTACAAACTTTAAAGGTATTTTATTGTTTTGAATGTGGTTTGGTTGGTGACTTAGTTTCTTGAAAATGGTCAAGTGTAGTAACTTTAAAGAGAATTTTTTTGTTTTGAATGCGGTTTGGTAGGTGTCTTAGTTTCTTGAAAATGGTTAAGTGTAGGAACTTTAAATGGAATTTTTTTTTTGAATGTGGTTTGTATGGTTACTTAGTTGCCTGAAAATGGTTGAGTTTATTATCTTTAAAGGGAATTTTTTCGTTTTGAATGTGGTTTGGTTGGTGACTTAGTTCCTTGAAAATGGTTAAGTCTAGGAACTATAAAGGGGATTTTTTATTTTGAATGTGGTTAGATAGGTGACTTAGTCACTTGAAAATGGTTATGTAGGAACTTTAAAGGGATTTTTTTTTGTTTTGAATGTGGTTTGATAGGTGACTTAGTCACTTGAAAATGGTTAAGTGTATGAACTTTGAAGGAAATTTTTTGTTTTAAATGTGGTTTGGTAGGTGACTTAGTCACTTGAAAATGGTTAAGTGTCGGAACTTTAAAGGGAATTTTTATGTTTTGAATATGTTTTGGTAGGTGACTTAGTTTCTTGAAAATGGCTAAGTGTTGGAACTTTAAAAGGAATTTTTTTTGTTTTGAATATGGTTTGGTTGGTGACTTAGTTACTTGAAAATGGTTAAGTCTAGGAA
>NC_061111.1:245199152-245256697 GCF_002878395.1 Capsicum annuum | reverse complement strand
ATGACTTAGTTGCTTGAAAATGGTTAAGTGTAGGAACTTTAAAGGGAATTTTTTTATTTTGAATGTGGTTTGGTTGGTAACTTAGTTAGTTGAAAATAGTTAAGTCTAGGAACTTTAAAGGAGAATTTTTGTTTTGAATGCGGTTTGCTTGGTGACTTAGTTTCTTCAAAATGGTTAAGTGTAGGAACTTTAAAGGGAATTTTTTGTTTTGAATGTGGTTTTGTAGGTTACTTTGTTGCTTGAAAATGGTTAATTGTATGAACTTTAAAGGGAATTTTTTTGTTTTGAATGTGGTTTGATTGGCGACTTATTTGCTTGAAAAGGGTTAAGTCTAGGAAATTTAAATGGGATTTTTTGTTTTGAATGTGGTTTGGTTGGTGACTTAGTTGCTTGATAATGGTTAAGTCTAGGAACTTTAAAGGAGATTTTTTGTTTTGAATGTGGTTTGGTTGGTGACTTAGTTGCTTGAAAATGGTTAAGTGTTGGAAATTTAAATGGGATTTTTGTTTTGAATGTGGTTTGGTTGATGACTTGGTTTCTTGAAAATGGTTAAGTGTAGGAACTTTAAAGGGAATTTTTTTGTGTTGAATGTGGTTTGGTAGGTGACTTAGTTTCTTGAAAATGGTTAAGTCTGGGATCTTTAAAGGGAATTGTTTTGTTTTGAATGTCATTTGGTAGGTGACATAGTTTTTTGAAAATGGTTTAAGTTTTTTGACTTGATCTAATTACTTGAATCTGATGAATCTGATTGATTGTGTAGATGGAACTTGATTATAGCTGAATATATCAATGGAACAACGATAATAGAATGGGTAATAGGGAGGAATTTGTTGAAGGTGTCAATAGATTTGTTGAACATGTTAAGACACTTTCTATATGGACACGTTATCAGGTTATTTGTTGTCCTTGTGTTAGATTTGATGGGATAAATCTTGTAAGTGAAGAAGATGTAAAGGAACATCTTTATAGAAAGGGGTTTCACGAGGAATTTTTAAGATTGCGTGAAATTCATTAGGATGTTGCACAAAATAACTTTGTTGATGGAGAAAGTAGTAGGTCTGAAGGGCATAATGAATATTAAGATATTAGGATGACAGAAATGGTGCACGATGCTTTTGGGATGCAACACAGTGTTGAGTTTAGGGAAAATGTTGAAGATATTCCTAATAGCAAAGCGGGCAATTTCTACAAAGAACTGCATGCTGCTAGTTATATTTTGTTTGACGGGTGTTTGCACACTCGTTTGCTGTTAGATTATTAAGTATTTAATATGACTGGAATATTGTTGAAGGAGGAATCAACTCAATGATAGACCTTATTAAAGAGTTAGTTGACCCCGGCTTGGAGGTTTCTGATTCTTTCTATAAGGCAAAAAGATTGGTGTCAAAGTTAGGTCTCTCCTCCGTTAGAATTGATTGTTGTGAAAATAGATGCATGTTATACTTTAAGGAAAATGCTAAGCTAGAGTTCTGTAAGTTTTGTTAGCACTCTTGATATAAGCGTGGTTCTACTTGAAATAAAATTTCTATTAAGGCAATGCATTATTTACCTCTTATACAAAGGTTGAAGAGGTTGTATGCTTCAAATAGCTCAGCTCCTCATATGAGATGGAAAAGTGAAAATAGAAGGCCCACTGGTGTTATGTGTCATCCATCTGATGGAGAATCTTGGAAGCATTTTGATGCAACTTATCCAAATTTTGCAGCCGAACCACGACACATTCGATTGGGATTATGTGCGGATGGGTTCTCTCCTTTTTTAGTTGGTGGTGCGCCATATTCATGTTAGCCTATATTTATCACTCCTTATAATATTTCTCCTAAACTGTTGATGACTAGTCCCTATATATTTTTGAATTATGTTATTCCTGGCCCGCGTAATCCAAAAAGCGGAATAGATGTCTACTTGCAACCTTTGGTTGATGAACTTCAAATTTTATGGCATGAGGGGGTTGAAACTTGGGATATCTCTATTAAATAGAATTTCAATCTACATGCATATCTAATATGGATTGTTAATGATTTTCCTACTTATGGAATGTTGTCTGGGTGGATGACAACTAGAAAGCTGGCATGTCCATACTGCATGTAAAAAACAAAATCTTTCACATTGAGACATGGCAGGAAAAATTCATGGTTTGATTGTCTTCGTTGTTTTTTGCCACCTGATCGTGAATTTAGGAGACTCAAGAATGCATTCAGAAGGAATAGAAGGGAAAATGATGGTCCACCTCTAAGGCTGTCTGGTCAGGACATCTGGGAAATAGTTTAGGATTTACCTAAAGCCAGTGAGGAACGATTGTACAGGCTTGATGGATATGACATTTTGTATAACTGGACTAAGCAAAGTATATTTAAGGAGTTAGAATATTGGCCAGATAATTTACTTACACATAATGTTGATGTCAGGCATACTAAGAAGAACTATTTTGACAACTTGTTCAACACAGTTATGGATGTCACCGGCAAAACAAAGGATAATCCGAAGGCCAGACTTACCAGAATATTATAACCGCAGAGAATTACACTTACAGCAGGGTCACAATGGCAATGTTCTTAAGCCCAAGGCTAGTTTTACATTCAAGTTGGACCAAAAGTGTCAATTATATAAGTGGATTGAAAGTTTGAAGATCCCCAATGGATATGCCTCAAATTTGGGAAAGAGGATTGATATGACACAAGGAATCTTGCATGGAATGAAAATTCATGATTGTCATGTTTTTATGGAACGATTACTTCCAATTGCTTTTATCGGTTTACCTGAAAATATATGGAAACCAATAGCAGAGATCAGTTTGTTCTTCAAAGACTTATGTTCCACCACATTAAAAGAACAAAATCTGGCACGAATAAAAGTAATATTGTTGTTATCACCAACAAGCTGGAGAAGATTTTCCTGCCATCGTTTTTCGATGTGATGGAACATCATCCCATTCACCTTATACACGAAGCTCGGCTAGGCGGTCCAATTCAAACTAGGTGGATGTATCTATTCGAACGGTAAGCATTTGCAACATATTTAAATTCATACATATCTTTTTTAAATATAGTAAACATCTATACTTAACATTATACAGGCAAATTGAAAAATTGAAAATGGGTCCCAAAAATAAACATATGGTGGAAGGCTCTATAGTTGAGGCATATCTTGCAAGAGAAACTTCTCAATTTTGTTCATATTACTTTCATGATAAAGTTTCTTGTTCAAGAAACCGACCGAATCATCAACAGGACGATGTGAATGACCCTCATTTGCAACCGATATCAATTTTCAATCAATCTGGTTGTAAGTCAAAAAAGATGATACCTCGTTGGCTCACTCCCACAGAGCGCAAGTCAACAACTTTATATGTCATGCTGAATTGCCCAGAAATTGAGCCCTTTCTGAAGTAAGGAGATTAAAATTTTAACATATCTTATTTGTTTACTCATTCCTTTACAGAAACTAATTGTGTTTCCCATGTTGGATGTTTAGATCATTTAAGACTCAATTCCACTAAAATCAAGTGTATGCATCCTTTGAAACGTGGTTTAAAAATGAGGTTCATAAGTGTATTAATATTTCTACAAAGATTAAACATTTACACATTCCTCAACTAAAATATATATATGTATAATATTTTTAGGTACACCATTCACCAAATGCAACCGCATAAGATCAACTCTTTAGAGATATTTATTTGGGTCCAGTTGATGTTAATGCAATGTCCTAATACAAAGTAAATGGGTTTAAATTTTCCACCGAACAACACTCCAGAACAAGGAAAATAAACAATAGTGGTGTTTGGGTTAAGGATGATGATGATGTTGATTACTTTGGCATCATACACGAGATCTTAGATCAGTAGTATGTTGGTTTCCCAATAAAAAAATTGTCCTCTTTCGATGTAAGTGGTTTGATCCAAGAACAAGAGGCACAAGAGTACATTGGGAGCATAACATCATTGAAGTGAAGCACAATTGCTCATATCCTATTTATGATCCATTTGTTCTAGCACAAAATTCTAAACAAGTGTATTATGCTCCTTATCCGTTGCGCAATGACAAGTCTGATTGGTGGGCTGTAATCAAAACAAATCCTATAGGCTGGGTGGAAGTTGAGAATGTGCTGGAGACTACATATCAAAATAAAATGCAGATTGATCACCAGCTAGTGGACTCTGAATTAGTGGATGGTTTGAATCACCCAAAAAATATATCTGAAGAACTTAATGTTTCAGAATAAGAGATTGAGTAGGTAGGAGATGAGGAAACCTCCAAAGAGGGTGAATGGTTTAGTGGAGAGTCTTCAGAAGAGGAGAATTAGTTGTGTAGCTTGTATTTATTATGTATTGATTTCCTTATGCTTTTTACTATATATTTACCTTTATGTTTCCTGTTTAAGATTGATATGTAATATACTGTTTAAGTTTGTTGTTTCCACTTTTCCATGATTTATATAGTAATAAAAATATTCTTGTCTATATCTCGTGTTGTATTAGAGCGATTTGAAATGTGAATTAGTAACTTGAAATTTGTTACTTGGAATATTTTCTTATATATTCACTTTGTACGAACTAACTACTTGTTAACTTAACTTAAATTAGATGTCAGGAAGAGGTGACAAGGGTAAGGGTACAAAACCAAAAAAGAATAGACAACCTCTGGCTTATAGAAGACCCACAGGTATTCATATATCTAAGGGACGATTTGCTAACGTGACAACATGACCCTTATATTCTAGGTCGTCTGAGGATTCAATACCTACTCCTACGCATGTAGGTCCACTACATGGGTCTACATCGACTCATTCTGCTCCTATGACCGTGCCACTACCAGCACAGTACTATCGGACGGCCGCTGGCCCCTCCAAACATCTACCATCATCGATACCCTCGCAGCAGTTATGCTGCTTCGCACAGTGATTCTGCTGGATCTATTAGGTTGTCGGATCTTCTTCTTGGATGCACTCCATCTAGTGCTTCAGATCCGCCCATGCCAGTGCATCCGCCATCACTTACTAGGAAGCCAGGAGATAGAGATGATTCTGGGAGAATTTATCTCATTCTAGTTGCGAGAGGGAAATATTTTTAAATATAATAACGTTACTCATTTTTTTCATTATATTATTATGCTCTATGAAATTACCATTTGATCTTGTGTTGTAGGTTTAGGCCGGATGGTGGAGTTGGACAAAAGGCGTGAATATGCATTACTCGGCACTTCAACGGCTACTGAACCAGCTGGTAAAAGGTTCCAGAACTTGACAAGGATAGAATGTTTGAAGAATTTAAGGTAAGGATTTAACTTATCGACTACTTATTAACACTTTGTTAGAACAAAAGATTGAATATTATATTTTTATTGTAGAAATTTTAGTGGTGGGATGGTGTTAAAGAAGAACTTTTTCATAAGATATAGAGCCAGATTTAACAATCTCTTGGATTATGCCCGAAATAAATTGTTAAAATCTAAGTGGATTCCTGTACCCGCATGGCAACTGTATCTTCGCCATTAGAGTATCTCCAAATACCAATTGTTGAGTGAAAAAGGAAAGAAAGCCTGGGCATCATCCAAGGGTGGTTCCCTACATACTGCGGGTGCCAGAAGTACTCTTGTTGTGATGGAAAAAATGGTATGTAACTTTTATAGTTTTAATTGTTTGTTTCTATTTAAATTTTTTTATTATTTGAACATTGATAATTTTTTCATATGCAGGAACCCGATTGATGAAGATGTCTGGGTTGAAGCTCGTTCAAAAGTTGTTCATGTAAGAAACAAATTCTGAATTTATGAATCTTTTTCTTGAAGTGGATATTATTCAATTATAACTACTTTAATATTTTTTGACTTTTAGTATTAACTTTACTTTGAATATAGGACGAATATATGCGTCTTATTGGTGCATATCGTAGTAGTCAGCCACCTGAAAGTCAGGGTGACCCAATACCCCAACATGTAGAGGAGGAGTTATAGGCAAAAGTTGTGGGTCCTGCAATTAGAGGCCATTTGGTCGGATACCACAAAAACTTTTTTGGTGATAATGTTAGGTGTTCGCCTAGCCCTTCTTACTCTACCTCTTCAGTTGATAGAGAAACGATTGAAAGACTACAAAATACGATTTCTAAACTCACTGAAGAGTTTGCTGAATAGAGAGACAAGCAGAAAAAGATAGAGAAGGCAACAACATCACAATTCATAAAGCTGCAATAGCAATTGAGCTCTTCCATTAGGACCGCGGGGGTTATTCCTCCGTGTCCTGGTGATGCAGTTAGGGATGCAAAGGGTCTAGACCCCCTGGATGATTTTAGCACGGATGATAATATGGAAGATGAGGACAAATTTGATGATGATGACTTTTAGTTTTTTTAATTTTTGTATGTGTTGTACTTTGAATTTAGACATTTAGTTGTATGGAACTATTGTTGTAGTATTTTCATATTCACTTTTGTTGAACATTTTGTATGTCATGTACACATTTGAAAGTATTTACATTTGTTTTTTGGTTGTTATTGTTGCTGTATTTGACTTGATACTACTGTATTGCATTGTTGTTGTTGCATGCTGTATTTGGATTTTGATTTTTATTTTTTTTAAATTTCCAGAAAAATCGACCACTTGTGGTTGGTTTTCTAATAAATTAAATAATTAATTTATTAAAAAATCGACCACTAATGGTTCATGTTTTATTAAATTAATTAATTTAATAAAAATTCGACCACTAGTGGTCGGTTTTTTTCCCTAAAATTATTTTTTTCAATTTTAATAAAATAATAATGAATTTTAAAAATATATATATATTTTTAAAAGCCCAACCACTTGTAGTCCGTATTTAAAAAACTACCACAACTTTACTGACAACACATTTTGATCGATTTTTGGGGAAAACTGACCACACGTGGTCGGTTTTTCCTTGTTTTAGTAGTGAGTAAGCCGACACGATTGCGATGTGACGTATTGGACTATGCGCTACGAAACTATTTCACATGCTATTTCAGTTTCTAATGGGTCTAGGGGCATTTTGGTCACTTCCCCTCACCCAAATTCCATCCATAACATAAAATTTCTGCCCCAAGAAGCATCAATTGCCTCTCAAATCAATATTCTTTCAAAAGAAAACCCTAACCGCCTCTCCAAGAACAAGATTCAATTTTTCTTCTCAAAGATCAAGAATTCAAGCCTTTCAATTCAAGATTCTCAAGAAGAGTATCAAGATTTGGGTTCCATCTTTCAAAAGAAATAATTTCAAGATTTTTGTGATTTGAAATCGAAAGATGGCTTACGAATTAATTGGTGAAATTCCACTCCCCATGACAAAATTTATGAACCTTGCATGATATAAATTGTGAATTATTTTTGAGAGCATGAATTAAAAGACCCTCTTTTTATCATGAAATTTATGTATAACCAATGTCGGGGGCTGATTTGTGAATGATGAGAGACTTTTGAGTTTTAAATGTCTCCTTAATCATTATGCATGAGTAGAATAAATGGAATGGCCACTATGTTTACAAGATTCGTAAAAAGAACGTGTTTGAATAAGTTTCATGTGATTTTGATAAAGAGAACTCTAGTGTGAATGGATAAACCTTTCGGTGGTAATTGTACATATTTGAATAAGAAGGGTTGTGGAATTGATATGATATGAATGACCTGCAAGTCTGGGTATGATGCTACCTTATTGTGATATGCCCTTAATAGAATGAGAAAGATTTGTTATTAAGCATGAATTATGTTTTCAGGAGGCTAAAATTTAGGCTTAAAGAGAGTTAGATGGTTATCCAAAGAAAGCACAAGTCAGGAGACTCTATGACGGAAATTGTGATTTGCCGACACAAAACTTTGTTACCCTGCTATGTGATCTTGTGTACCTTGATTATGTCGTCCCAATTCGGAAATATGGATTGGAGTCCTGCTTTGTGATCTTGTACCCAACCACGACATATTGACTTGATTGGGGAATTTGACACCTTGCTTTGTGATCTTACGTGTTCTTCCCCTTATAGATACTCCAATCCTTGCGGCAAACTTGGATTGGGGGCTTGGCCACCGATTCAAGGGAAGATTCTATATAGCCCGTGGAATTATAGATTGTAGGGTGTACCATCTATCTCAGAAGTTAAATAAAGAGTGGGTCATGGTTTCGAAGAAATACTTCAAAGTGTTTTAAGTATGCCCATATGTTTTCGTATATCATATGTAAAAATGTTTTATAAATTGCTCTTACTTATGTTGTATAAAAGTTGATTATTTTGGATTGCTCTGCGTACCAGTACATCTGTATGGACCCCCTAATTTCAGGATTCTGAGACAAAGTCCTGGGGTCCCGTTAAGTAGTAGATTGACTTGTCAGAAGTTTGCAGTTGGTGATCCTCCCTTACTTCGGAAGGCCTGGATTAGAACTTGTTATTGTTATTTTATTTTGATTCATGGTCTGACTGGGGCCTTGTCCCATATTTCATATATATGTCATTTTCAGTTATTAGAGATTTCACAGACTAGTGTTAGGTGTTTTGAATGTTTCATGAACTATCATGACCCAACTTTTCAGGTCATGATGGCGTCTACCATAACCCATCAGTAGGCAAGCTAACTTGTAGTCCGGAACGGCTAGTAACAGACTACTTAATAACATAAGAAAAAGAATGCGGAATATATAGAGCTTCTAAACATAATAAGAGTACAAAAGTGATATATCAAGGAGAAATGCACTGATTCAACTTACCTCTTAATACAACTTAGAGGCTAGTCTAATACATAGAAGAGAGATAAGTAATACTCCGAACGTCAGGAGCTCACTCTAAGTCTTCGAATCAGGGCTACTCCACACGATGCACACATCAATGGCGATAAATCATACTATGATCTGCAGGCTACAGAGGTGTTGTATGAGTACCAGACGAATGGTACTCAGTAGGCAACTACCAACTAAGCTCCAAAGATAAAGTAGATATATACAACATATAAACAGAACGGAAACTACAACCAAGAGTCCATAAATCATGTAATAAGTCAATGAGAATAATAAGGGACAACTATCCTATTCATGTCCAAGAGTCTAACATAATAAGACTAAGGAAATATCAAGGTGAACTATCTTACTCCAGCTATATTCAATATATGCCAAAGCTATACCGTATATCCCAGGTCAATATACAGATAAAGAGTAAAAGAAAGATATATTGTAATATACAAACCGAAGGAACGACTATACAATATGAACAACGAAGGAAGGGATATCCGATAGTACCATGACTTCATCTAGCTAGATATATATAAATATATATATATATATATATATAGGAGGTTATCTCAACATACCTATATCGTCATGTTCTCATTTTAAGACCTCATTATAATACAATCAGGATTCAATACCAACATACTCAGGATTTTTAATCCATATGGCTAGACATAGAATAATTATGCATAGTAATGTAATCATAAAATAGAAAAGGCAGAAGACATACCTCAATCCCAATACTGGATCCATGACCAATCTGTCATAGGCTAGCCATAATAATGATCATAATAATGATAATAACAATATCAATAACATCGTAAATAACCGGCTACTCTGGAAAACCAAATACCTAGCCGAGCCTATGCGTACCCCCACCGCCTCAAACTCGGAAGGTTCAATAAACATATAATAACAGAAGGCATATTCTTTACCTATATCTATGCAATCGTCCTATACCGTCTAATAGACATAGGTGCATACTGGTGATGGACGATGCGCATGCAGGAATGAATGTAAAATATACCATCAATATCACAATGCATTATAACTCTTCTTATCATGACCATTATCATCGCCATCAACCTCCGGCCTCATCGGGTATCAACATCATCTCAATAGTATCCTCCGGACTCGAACCGAGTATCAATATTATCACAATATCCTCCTGTCTTTTCGAGTATCAATATCATCTCAATAGTATCCTCTGGACTCGTATCGGGTATCAATATCATCATAATATCCTCCATCCTTGAAGGGTATCAATATCATCTCAATAGTATCCTCTAAACTCGAAATGAGTATCAATATCATCATAATATCCTCTGACCTTGCTGAGTATCAATATCATCTCAATAGTATCCTTCGGACTCGAACCAGGTATCAATATCATCATAATAACCTCCCGCCTTTTTGGGTATCAATATTATCTCAATAGTATCCTCCGGACTAGAACAGGGTATCAATATCATCATAATATCCTGTACACATAAATATAGGCTTATAATAGGTGCACAGACGCAAGCCGATATGCTCATAACCATAAAGATATCTATCTTATCAATACATCCCAATTACTCATTATTAGCTAACCAACATTTATTATTATTAAACCGCTAGTTCGCTAGTCATCACACAACCTCTAGTTATTAGCCTAAACATTATCCTTCACATAATCCTTATTCATGGGATAAAAACTAACCACTATTCATTTAATAGTCAACATCTAACATCTAGTCTAGGTTCATCATTAGACCAAAACCTTCATTTATCCACCATTCATTATTATCAACTATTCATCCCATTTTTGTTAATCATTACTAGACAACACATTACTACTTGTCTCCTAACCATCTTTTATTAAATGACATCATTCATTAACTGACCATTATTAGCTACCATGTTCCAACTAATCAAGATTCATTAACTAATACATTAACTTCCTAGCCATCAAGTGCAATAGTTAGCTAATAGAAAACTAGTTACCACATAGCTTAACCGTCTAACAAGAAGAAAAATCATAAGATCATATTTCAGCTATAATCACATCATTTATAATGGTAAATAATCATGAACATACCAAACCTATGCATGCCACCACCAGTATTCAATCAATGGAATAATAAGCATCATACCGCAACTTCCTCTGTCCCATACCGGATAGATGTGTATACAAACATATACATATTCATATTCATAAATCAAAATCACATTATTCACAATGATAAACACTTATTGGATATTTAATCAGTACCATAAATGGCCCTTGGCCCATTAATTTATCCAGAATAATCACAACATCACAATCATGGCCATAGTCCCATATACATATCCGAGACTCATATCAATAATCATATTTATAAACCGTCGCATATCTATAATCATCTCACATATAGGAGGCATCTCACATATAGGAGGCATAATATCAACAAGCATATCGCCTCTATTAGACATCTCATATTTATAGGTTATACCTCATGACCAAGAGGAAAATCGTCTCTATAAGCTCAATAATCATAACTAAGAGGAAAATCATCTCTATAGGTCAAATATCATAACTAAGAGTAAAATGAATCTCTAAAGGCAAAATATCATAATTAAGAGAAAAATGCATCTCTATGGGCCAAATATCATAATTCAGAGGAAAATGCATCTCTAGGGGCCAAATATCATAATAAAGAGGAAAATGCATCTCTAAGGGACACTAATCATAATCTGACAAAAATCATCACAAGTTATCAATTCACCAAGTAATTCTTATAAATAAGGCTCATTAGTCTCAACTAGGTCTACTATCTGCAACTAAGCCCACAAGGGCTAACACAAATCTTGGCCTAAGTGGTCCGGAAAATCCCACTTCTAATCTATAATTTCCATAATTAGGAATACTATGATCCAAAATAGGATAAGGTATCTAGTTCATTCTCTAGATGTCAAGAAAGACATATTAACACCTAAGATAGTAATTTCGAGTAGAAACAAGGGTACTCAAGTTAACTCTTTCAAACTTACGGTTCCAAAACTATCACACTAGCCCAATAAGTCTAAATATACAAATCATGCTTTAAATGCTAAAACCATATTCCGAGCATATCATTATATTATATCCATGCTACAAATTTACCCAAACTACGGAGAAGGCAATAGGATTCTACAAGGGAATTAAGTAGCTCAACCTACGGGTCCAAAACCCTATCTAATCTCCAAACTTATATGTATATTCAATACTAAGTCATTCTATCCAATATCAATCTTAACATTCATGTTCATACACAATATATACCATACATCATCCATGAAGAAGAGTAGACAGAAGCCTACCTCAAGGCTAAACCACAAAATCACACTTCAAGCACCGCATGCTCGTCTTCACTTCACAATCCCTAAAATGACATCACACTATCAAAAATATAATCTAGTCATCAATACGAGTCTAACGATACCCATATAGCACTACTATGCTTCAAGTCCAAAAATAACACCAAAAAACTCCCAAGTGGGTCCCACATATGGAAATCGCATTTCCGAGGTCAACCAATGCTCATCTATCACCAAGGAAGCATAAACCTCAATTGATGGGTGAAAACTAACGAAATTTGGGGCTAAATTAAGCCCTAAGCTAAATTCAATTTTTGGGTCAAGAACAATGAAATTCACCAATAAAGTGATGAAATCATACCTTAATCCGGATGATAATCATGATAAAAGATGTTTACCAAGCTCCCTAGACACCCACAAGACTCAATTTTGAGTTATCATACCCATCTATGGTTTGAGGTTCTCAAATGTGAAATAAAAATCCCCAAAATCGCGACCTTCGGTCTATTTATAGACCTCTTCAGTGAACAGACGCGGTATCCTATGACAGCAAAGTCAAAAACTTATTTTTGACCCTCGAAATTCATCCGGGACCCAAAATATATGATATCATAGTGAAATTTTAGTGTAAAACACAATTAAAATCCATTGAAATCATCAAAACTTCCATACAAAGTAGTTTAGGCAAAAAGTGGGGCCCACATATGTAGTTTTGATTTTATGACTTTCCAACTAATAGGTCGAAATGAGCTCGGATGCATTGGGACCCGAACCAAAGGTCTACCTACACTAAAATTGATATTTCAAATATGCTAGCGCAGTCGAAATTTTCATCCGAGATTGTTTCGCTGAAGTTTTTGATCGGTGGCCTTCTAGAACTAACGAAGACTTCTAAATAGGGAATTGACTATAAAAAACAAACGAACTGCTCGGTAACCAAACCCTCAGTCCCAGTAAGTCATAAATGACTTGGGGAAGCTATGGAGAAGCTCAAACGGTGAAGATAAGCATAAATATAGAAAATGACCTGAAGGGTCATTACATGAACTCATTTTTTTGTATTGGTTAGTTAAATAAAAAGATAGTGACCATGTTTCCATCTTGGTTTGTTTTTTTGCTAATTTACTATATTGTATGAATGTTGTGCATGATTTTCAAATAGAGAAGGGGCTCCCGAGCCTTTATGGTTTAGGATGCTCATTACGACCAGGGCCCAGCTCGGGTCATGAAAGATTAAATGAATCATATGGTTAAGCAAGGAGTTAAATATTATTGATGAATCCTCTCCTAAACATTAATCATGCATATGCTATGGTGATGATTGATGAGAGTCAAAAAGTAGTGGGAGCTACTACTGGTGTTCTTGGTTCTAATTCTACTTCAACTGGGTATGAGTCAGTTATGTTTTCATGAGGAAATGATCTTTATTCTAGAGGAAATGAGTCCATATTCATCAGATGAGGAAAAAAACACAAACAAAAAAAAAGGAATCAAACACTATACTGTGATATCTTCAAAATCAGCGATCACACCAGATAAAATTGCTAGAAAGTAGTTGGTAACCCTGCTGATTTTAAGTTTAAGAAATGAGTTTGTTTAAGTACAAATGCAGTATGCAGTACTAAAAGCGAAAATGCAGGGAAAATGATGCATGCCATTCCATCTACAAGAACTCAAGACTCTATCACTATAACTACTAACATCAAATCCATGATGGAAGGATCAACAAATCAGCCAAGTCCATGCTTCTTCACTAATTAACAATATGCTTAAATTTTGTGCTTACTAAACAAAGAAGACAAGGCTAAGTATTAATCTCAAGCTGCAGATAAAATGGTAGAGTCAATAGGCTCCACCTATAAGGGTCCATGGATTATAGACATTGTTGCAACCAATCACATGGTTGTAGATCTCAGTGCTCTAATCCATACATCTATAACCACCACTGATGTGACAAAGAGAGTATACTTACCAAATGGAGATATATATCTAGTCAATAATGTTGGAGCATGTAATATGTTCAGACAGGACAGTATTACTAATGTGTTTCACTTACCTCAGTTTAAATTCAACTTACTTTCAGTATCTAAACTTACTAAAGAGTTACACTATCTTGTTGCTTTTTATCCTGACCTATGTGTGTTTCAGGATCTTTACAATGGAAAGATAAAGGGGATTGGTATAGAAGTTGATGGATTGTGTATCTTTTCTAATACCACTAATATGAATCAAGCTAAGATGATTGCAGAAAAACCTGTTGCACTTACTAATTTTGTCCCTTTTGATATTGACAAACTAGATATAGTGTTATGTCATAAAAGGCTAGGCCATGCTTCAACTAATGTACTCAAAAGAATTCTATCCATAGATAAAAGTATATCAACCAGTAAAGTCTCTAAGTATGTAGTTTGTCCTTGTGCTAACCAAGTAAGAATTCCTTTTCCTGCTACATGTCTTGTCTTCTAACATCTTTGAATTACTTCATATGGATGTATTGGGGCCCTATACAGTTCCCACATTTTAAAGAAATAGATACTTCTTAACAATGATTAAGGACTATTCTAGAATGACTTGGATATACTTGCGTAAGCTTAAGTTTGATGTGTGTGTTTCAATTTCTCAATACATTCAATTTGTTAAGACTCAATTTGATAAAAATATTAGTCATTAGGTCTAATAATGGAATTGATTTTGCAAACTCAATATGTCATACTTTGTTCACAAAGTTAGGCATTATCCATCAAACATCATGTGCCTACAGCCCTCAATAGAATAGAGTGGCTGAAAACACAGACAAATTTTATAAGTGACCAGGGCCCTAAGATTTCAAAGTGCAATACCTATAAAATTCTGGGGTCTATGTCTCAAAGCAGTTCTCTATATCATTAACAGGATGCCTACTACAATATTAGATCACATATCTCCATATGAGAAACTATATTACAAGAAACCTAACATCAGTAATATGAGAACTCTAGGTTACTTATGTTATGCTAAAATAGTTTAACAAACAGATAAAATACAACCTAGAACCAGAGAATGTATTTTAATGGGCTACTCTGAAACTCAGAAAGGCTATTTACTATATTATCATACTAATAAGGTGTTTTTTTCAACAAAGATGTCAGCTTCAGAGAAAATGTATTCCCTTCCAAAGAAAGAGTCCCTGAATCTCAACATATTACAGCTGCTAAACTGAATGAAACCTTATTGCATTGGTGAGACATGACATAGATACACAACATATGAGGAAATCACATGGCACATCAATTGCTCAACCAACATCAAATGAACTGGTTGATCATATACTACAAGAATAACGTCTAGAGATGTAGGTTGATTAGGATCAGACTGCATACATACCTTTAACGGAGGAACAAGTACCAGTACCTATAAGAAGGACTACCAGAACAAGAAAAGCTTCCGTATGGCTAAAAGACTTTGTGTCCCTAAACATTCATTAGAAAGCACCTTATGCTTTGGGTAAATACCTGACCTATGACAAACTATCTTCTAAGTACCAGGAATGCATAGCAAATGTATCTACTATTACTGAACCTACCAACTATAATGAAGTTGTGAAAGATCCTAGATGGATTGAAGCAATGAAGAATGGGATTGATGCACTTGAAGGGAATCAACCTTGGAAGATCACTAGTCTACCTGAAGGGAAGAAACCTATAGGGTAAAAATGAATTTTCAAAGTAAAATACAAAGCTACTGGTGAGGTAGAAAGGTTCAAAGCTAGGTTGGTTGCCAAAGGTTATAGGCAACAAGAGGGAACAGACTTCTAAGAGACATTCTCACCTATTTTTATGAAGAAAACTGTGAGAATAATTCCATCTATTATAGCTCAAAAACTGTGGTACATACATCAAATGGATGTATACAATGATTTCCTACAAGGTGATATTCATAAGGAGATTTGCATACACCTTCCACAAGGATTCAAGAGCCAAAAGGAGAACAAACCTAGGTGTAAACTCTTGAAATCCCTATATGGATTCAAATAGGCTCCCCGGAATGCCAAGTTATCTGAAACTTTGATGAAAATGGGATTTAAGCAGAGTCAACTAGACCATTCTCTATACAGAAAACACAATAGTGAAGGTATTACTATTGTCCTAGTCTATGTAGATGATATGCTAATCACAGGTGGCACTCTAAGACTAATAGAAGATACAAAAGACAAGCTGAAACAAGCCTTCAAGATGAAAGATCTAAGTGAACTCAGATTCTTCTTGGGCATTGAATTTGCAAGATCAAAAAAAGGTATACTGATGCACCAAAGGAAATATGCATTAGAACTTGTGTCTAAGCTGGGACTTGGTGTAACTAAACCAGATGACACACCTATAGATACAAACATCAAGTTGACTATTAAGGAGGATGATGACTATGTCTACAAGCATGAACAAGGAACTAGTAATCCACCAAGAAATATGCATGTTTATAAGAGGCATAGGGAAGTTGTTGTATCTCACAATGTCTAGGAGAGATATTTCTTATAGGGTCCAAACTCTCAGCTAGTTCCTACAACAACCAAAGAAATCCCACATGGATGCATCCATCAGAATGGTCAAGTAAATCAACAAGAAACCTTGACAAGGAATGTTAATGTCTAATCAGGTAAATACTAATGTTTCAGCATGCTATGATGCAGATTGGACGTCATGTCCATTCTCAAGAAGATCCATTACTGGCTATTTAGTGAAGATAAGAGCAACTACTATTTCTTAGAAGTCAAAAAAGAATAACGCCATCTCTAGGAGTTCAGCTGAAGCTGAATATAGAAGCATTGTTTCAACTGTGGCTGAACTTGTTTGGTTACTAGGACCACTTAAGAAGATTGGTATTAGTACCAACCAACCTGTGAAGATCTACTCTGGTAGCAAATTAGCTATACAGATTGAATCTAATCCTATATATCATGAGATAACCAAGCACATTAAAATATACTATCATTTTATAAGGGAGAAGATCAATCAAGGACTAGTAATAGTCAACTACATTTCTATCAGAGATCAACTAGCAGATGTACTAACTAAAGGTCTCAACAGAGCTCAACATGAATACTTAATGTCCAAGTTAGGCATTCTAAATCTATTTTATATTACGTAGCTTAAGGGGAAGTGTTGAAAGAAGGAGATTAAGATCATTACAAATGTGTGAAGCTAATGAAACAGTAATAACTATTTCAGGAAGTTAGTTGACTATTTCAGGAAGTTAGTCCACAAACTAACTCTATGAAGTGGAGTTGTTATGAGTTAGTTAAGTTGTTAGCTTCTAGATCCTTTCATATAACTCTCTCTATATAGTCTCTTTAGTGAATGTAAAGACACAACAGTAAGATTCAATCAATAAACAAGTTCCCTCTTCTCTTCTCTACAGTTTCTTCCTTCCTGTTCTTCTCTCTTCTTCTTCTGCATTAACAGATTACTGAGTTCGTCATGGATGAACTCTGATTAAGTTCATAAAGCACCAGATAATGTCGTTGACTCCAGCATTAAAATATCTTTAGTTCACATGCACTTAATTTTAAATATTTTAATTTTAATTAGAACTGAAGTTTAAAGAATTAACAGAAACTCTTGATTTTAAATTACAATTGTTTAAACACCAGATAATGTCGTTGACTCCAACATTTTAAATATTTTTAGTTCACATGAATTTAATTTTAAATAGTTTACTTTAATTAGATTTGAAGTTTAAAAAAATTAAAAGAAATCTTAAGATTTTAAAGTTGATAATTGACTCGGGCATTTTAAATATCCTTAGTTCACGTGCATTTAGTTTTAAATATTTTAATTTAATTAGATTTGAAGTTTAAAAAATTAAAAGAAAATCGTATAACTTTAAATTATGTATATGTATAATCTATACTATATTAAAATATTAATTAAATATTATATTTTCAAGTATATTAGTAAGATGTTAGAATCAAAGAATCAAAAATATAAAATAAATATTATATTAAAACAAATTAAATAGAAAAGTCTGACACGTAATGTAACATCCCACATTTTCGGGCTAGAATTTGAACCATTCTTTCTACGTGTATAGACCCAAACCCAATGATTTCTATTTAGATATAAGTATTAATATCAATTCATTATCAATTCTTTAGGAAGGAAACATCTTTGGTGATGAATTGAGGTCATAAAAATCTCCTAACTCAGAATTGAGTTGATAACTTTCATACCGATTGACTTTTAATAGACGTTTTTTTTTGGGTCAAATTTTAATGATCATTACTCCTAGAATATAACAAGTTAGGTGTCCTATTATATACCAGATTAACGGTCTTTGAGTCTACTTTCCAACGCAACTAACCATTTGTCAATCCGAGTTTGGAGAAAAAGTTATGGCCATTTTAGTGAGACACTGTTCGAGGTGCGCGATGGTTCGTGTGAGGCACGGCTGCTGCCGCGCGATTGGGCCTGTGGAGCGACCCCGCCCCCCCTACATGACATTAAAATATGTTTTTCTCTAAATAAATCAAGGAAAAACTGGTCCTTTTACCTTATGTAACTCCCCTAGCCCTTTTTATAACCCTAAAGTCGTGCTAAATTAGTAGAAATCTCCTAAATCCCCATTCTTTTCCTCCCAAGAGCATCAACAAGAATTTCCCTATTTTAATTCTCATAGATTCCAATCTCAAGGTTCTTCTTCAATTATCCTCCATCAAAAAGGTATGTAGAATGATCCTAACACTCATGGACTTGAAAAGTATATTTTACAATAATCTAAATTATATATATATGGGTTTTGAAATTGAGAGTTGAACTATTAAACTTTTTTATGTTAAGCGTTATGTATTTCAAAATTGATGTGGATTACTAAACGAATAATGAAAATAGTGATGATTCTAGTGTTTCCTTTATCAAATTATGCATTGTTTATTTATAAGATTTCGGAGAGTATATTTTGTACTTTAAACATTCTTGTTTTTCCTTGGGAAGTGTATGAATTATGAAACATATGACCACCTAAGAGTTAAGTCTTGAAAGAAAAATGTTCCTGCTTAAACTTGTATATTCAATTCGAAATAAGAACTCTCGTTTGATATTTGAGTGGTCAATGGTATATATTTTTGAAAAAAGTATATTCAATTTGAAATAAGAACTCTTGATTGATATTTGAGTGGTCAATGGTATATATTTTTGAAAGAAGAACTATGTGTTCGGATTTTTGCTTTGATTTTCTTACCAAGTTTAAGTTTTACTTTTCTTGAAAGAAAAATAAAAGTAATAGCACAATTACTTTTACTTTTTCCTGAAAGAAAAATATAAAACTTTTCCATATTTGACAAACCTCTTTCTACGAGAAAAGATTTTGAAATTCTATAAATAGAAAACCCCCTTCTCATACCATAATACATTATCATCCACAATGTAGTCCATTAAGAGTCTTATTTAGGGGAAGATTTCTCTCTAAAATGTTCTTATGTTTTCTTTTATATTAGGTTTCTATATGTAGGCCAATTGGACAAATCATATCAATAATATTATGTATAGTATACTTTTATTTGTCATCTGAATTATCACCGTCTTAGTTTGCAAACTTTAAGCTTCCACATGACGCCCTCTCAATTTCAAAACCAACACTATCGAGATGATATGATATGATTTATATGGCTTGCAAGTCTAGGTATGAGGATACTTTTTCAAAGAATTCCCTTAAAGAGAAAGAAATAATTTTTTATAAGAATGAAGAATGATTTTAAGAGACTAAAAATGAGCAGAGAGTTAGATGAATAAAGGAGAAGGAACGAGTTGTAAGACTCATTGCTCGAAATCGTGTTTTGCCTATGTGAAATTTACACAATCCTGAAATATGGATAATCATGATATACTTGTCGTGCGATCTGGTATACAAATATGTAGAGACCCTAATCCTTGCAGCAAACTTGGATTGGAGGCTTGGCCAACGAGTTAATATCGAACCAATATAGCTTGTGGGTAAAATGAATATCGGGATACCGTCTAGCTCAGAATTAAAGAAAAAAATTGAGTCTATGCTTTTATGAGATTGATAGAATTATTTTGTTATATCCATGTGTTTTGATTCTATTTTGTTAAATATTTCCATGATGTTCTAATTTATTTTGTATAAAATTTATGTTGTTTTTGGATTGTTCTACATGTCAATATATTCAAAGTATAGACTGTCCTCGGGCGTCTATATGGTCTCATAATGTAGGTTTTAAGGCTCAATTTCATGATCCATCATAGCTGTAGAATATTTAAAAATGTCAAAATTGATGAGCCATCCATCTTCCGGAAGGCGTTTTATTCACATGTTCATTTCTTTCAATTTATGATCTAGCCGGAGGCCTTGTCCCAGCCGAGATAGTTATTTTTCAGTAGAGGCTTTGTAGAGTAGATTTTTTAGCATTTTGTTATGACTTTATCGATGGAGTTTTCTTACATGATATCTTGAACTTCATTACATCTTCTGCATTTTTCCTGAATTATGCTTATGATAGTATGTTAAAGGGTCTCTCAGGCTTTTGTGGTTCGTAATGCCTGTAGAACTATGGATCGGATCATGAGAAGTTTGGTATCAGAGCACAGTTCAAGGTCTCAGGATGTCTACAAATCTGTGTCTAGTAGAGTCTTGCTTATGAGTGTATTATGCACCACACTTATAATCAGAAGGCTATCGAACATTTCGGAGATGTTTTTTATTCTTTCATAGTCTAGATTGTACAATAGTATTGTCCATATGAAAGTTATTCAAATTCCTTCCTTGCTCTAATTTTATGGGTTATGTCTCATTGTCAAGGTGATACAAGTGCAAAAGTGTAGATTTCTAATGAGGTGGTCCTTTCTGATTGAGCTATCAAAAAGTTATGAAACAACATAAGGACTTGAGCGGAGTCCATTGGTAGAGTATACCCCTATCCATATCAATCATACATTGTGTTCATACCATTTCAAAAATTTTATTGCTGATGTCATGCTTAAGGGTAAAAATATGTATCTGAATTTTGGGATAGTATTTTCACTCGAGAGGAAGTATAAATTAAGGTGTTATAAACTATGAGTAGTAAGATGATCTCAAAGTTAGTGACATCAAGTCATAAGTTTAAAAGTTAGAGTGAAATTAACTTTTGAGTAAAGAAGGTAGTTTTAGTCATATAACCTTTAAGTGAAGGGTGGTATGCCCTTTTATGATGATTACATAAGGTTGTTGCAAGAATTGTAGATTTTATGATTGTTAGTAAATGAAGTGATTCATTATAATAATTTAGAATTTATTAGAAATAGGTAAGGAGCTGATGATGGATAGTTGTTGTTGTAGTAAATTCATTTATAGATGAAAGGATAGAGTGGTTAATAATTTGTAGCTTAGACTTCTTTGGGGAAACTTTAGAAAAGGAGGACTCAATGGTGTTTATAGAATGTTGAAGGTAGTTTAAATGTATGAATGGGTAAGTAGATGTAATGTGAGGAAAAGGGACATGATAATAGACCGTAATGGACTATATTATAATATTAAGATCGGCTATCATTATTATGTGGATTTACCCCACCCCCCCTTATGATCTTTTTCTTTAGTAGTTGTAAAATAGTATAGTATGTAAGAAGACGTGTAATGAACTTTAAGGTGTAGCAGTAAAGATGTGCTTGTAAGTCGCAGTTAAGTAGAATAAGAAATTTAGGTTGATTAATTTGTCACATAATTGATGGACTAATATATCATTGCCAATCCATGATTTAGATGTTGATTTTGGTAAATACTGGACACTAAGTTTAAGTTTTCGATATTGATTTTGGTAAATAGTAGCTCGAGAATAGCGAAGCAAGATTTGTGGGGGTTAATTAGTAGGCTTGATAAAATATGTGAAAGAGCTTAGGTTGATAACATAAAAATATTGGAGTAGGTAATTGTGATATCTACATGAGGTCTAGTGTTGAAGTAGAAAATTATGGCTAATTTATTAGGTGAGTAGCAGCCTTAAGTTTATAAGAATAAACTATACCCAAGTTAGTATGATTTAGGTGAGGTTTTAAATGTTATGTCTATTTAGTTAGTGTGCTCAATTTGTTTCATATGGCGGAGGTTGGGTAGCTATTATTAAATATTCTTTTGGATTGATCGAATTAGTTGAGCCTCTTGTCATAGATTTAATTTCTTTTAAAGTGACAAGATATGAGATTATAGGCATAATACTAGTAGATTAGATTGTTAAGTGTTAGAGAAAGTGAATATGAATGTCCATGAAGATGTTAGTTAGAAGAACACGACTTTGGAGGCTAGAGGAAGCTAAGAGTATTACCTCTCTATATATTACCAATTCATTTTATGTCATGTATTAGCCCAAGTGATGCTATCTATGCAAACTCATGGCGATTCTCATTTCTTAAAATGAGAAGCAATAGCTTCAAGCAGCAATCCATGTCTAATTCCTTGAATATCTAAATTTCGACTTTATGTTATACAACTCATGATTTATGCACCCATGTTTCTCACGGTGCCTAGTCCTAAGAACCCATGCTATGTTATATTTATGTCCAAACAACCCTCTATGATCTAGGTGTTTGATACATGAAGCCCTTCATGCCTATTGTATCGTATCTTACATCGTAAGCTCCACCTTGAGTAGTGCAACAAATATATGTTATAAGTGACTAGTGTCACTCTCATTCCTGATGCAAGTACTCTAGTTTCTCAATGACCTTCCTTATGTTAGGATGATAGTGGTTATAGAAATATAGTAATATTTTAGATAAGAGAGTAGATGTTCTTTATTGTGAAAATTTTGGTGTGACTACTGGAGCTATAATTGATCATATCTTTTTATTACTTGACAACCACACCTATACTTGCATTTGCATTTAGGAACAACAATGAATATTTTTTTTTAATTCAAAAGAAGTTACTACTGATTAACAAATGTACAATAACAATAAGATAGTCAATATATTCCAACAAAGTGAGGTTTGGAAACTGATTAACAAAACTAAATAAGCAAATACAACATAAAAATGATTAGAAAAATTGCTAAGGAAGTTCTAATTCTTAGTTACAGCCTCCATGAATTCTTGATCATTCTCCAATGCTTCCAAAGCCTCTCGTAAAAGACAAACTTCAATATCTAAACTTCCTTCTTCTACTCCAGAAAATAAAGTAATTGACCCATCATTTTTATTGGTCATCCCACTCCTCACACCAATTGGTTTTCCCCAACCAAAATCATTACCGTAAATATTAAACCATGGAGAACTATTTATTCCCAATCTAGTATTATTCCCAACAAATAGTAAGCCCTTAGTGACTATAATTGGATTTTCAGCCCAATCTTTGTACTCTTTCATCAATTCTTCAGAGTTTTGAGCAACAACCATCTTGTTTATTTTCATTGCAGCCCATCCTAAACTATTTTTCAGTAGTTCCCCTACACTTGTTTTGACAAGCTTCATATGAACTGCATTACCAAAATATCCTTCTGGAAGAGTAGGATTTAGCCTTGATCTTGCACCGGTGAAAACTAATTAAGTATTCTTTTTTTCTCATTTTATATGATATTGTATTCTGTTTAATATGTCTCAAAAATTTGTGGTCCGATTTTTTTTTTGAATTTCGAATTTATTGTTCACTGAGTTGCCCTTTCTTTACGTCTGAAACAATAACATACATTTTTGTATTTAAAAATAATTTAACTTTAAACTTTGAAATTAACCTTAATGAGTATAGATTATTTATGTCTCATGTGTAGTTCGACTATTTCTTTCAAGTTAAATTTAATGAAACAGAAGTTGTGACTTAATTACATTGCATTGTCAGCACAAGAGTTGGTTAGATCCAGTAGCTTCAGACAAGACTAATTAGTGATTAGTTAGTTTGTTGGATGATTAGTTAGTTTATTAGTAAGATATGTACAGATATCAATAGTGTAGAATGTAGCACGTATATAAGGGAGAAGAGTGCACTCATTCTCTAGTAGTATTGTATAGAGGCAGTTATTGATTTGCTTAATCAATTGCATAGAATCAATTCATTTGTATTGCTCTTTATCTCTCTTCTTAGATCACTTCTCATAATTCTTGAATCCTAGTTAGCTTCGTGGTAGAAGAGCCTATCGTCCATCAATATGGTTTGTGTTGAGCTAGTCTGATGAAGAGATAGAAGGACGTGATTTGAGACAACAATGGCGATGAAAGTCAATAACACTTTGTCGGAGAAATTGAGTCATAATCATCAATTGTATCTCAATCAGTCAAATACTTCTGGAATAGTGTCAATCTTGATGCAACTGCCAGGATCTAAAAACTACTCTATTTGGAGTCAATTGATGAGAATAGCCATACTTGAAAGAAACAAGTTGGGATTCATCAATGCCACTTGCAGACAAGCAAGTTTTGGTCCAAATTTGACTGATTTATGGGAGCGACGTAATTCAATCGTCTTGTCAAGGATAATGAATTATGTTTCAAAGGAATTACTAAGTGTAATAGTAGATTCTTGTGATGCTTATTATGTGTGGAAAGATCTTAAAAAGTGATTTAATAAAGTTGATGGATTGCGGATATTTCAGCTTCATCGTGAGATTGCAACAACTTCTAAAGGTACTAGAAGTATTGCTGAATATTTCTCTAAATTGAGTTTTCTTTGGGTAGAATTTGATTGTTTGTCCCCAATCGGTGGTTGTGATTATGAAAAATCACATGAATTTGTAGAGTTTGTAAAGAGGCAGAAGTTGTTACAGTTTCTAATGGGACTCAATGACTCATATGAACAAGCTCGAGGTCAAATCCTCATGTTAAAAATTATTCCAACAGTAAATCAAGCATATTCTATTATGATTGAGAGGGAAAGTTAGAGGGTAATTGCTCACACTATTGGACCTTCTGAAAATATTCAAATTACTGCTTAATGAGCAACAAAAGTAATACTTCAAATAAGTGGGTAAAAGTTTAGCAAGAATGAGCAAGCTATCAATATCTTAAGCTAAGAACATGGGAGGTAACCTTTTTGCATCTCATGTTACAAAGGTTGACAATAAAGGTATTGCTTCTGCATCTTGATAATAAGGTAGAATGGATAATTGACACTGGTGCAACAAACCACATGCCCTCTAATATAGAATTGTTACACATAACACATGTCTGTGTTAGTGATAAATAGTGTTCATATACCAAATTGAGGGATAGTTAATATGTCTCACACTGGTTCTTGTGATGTGCTGAATGACCAGTCAATTAGAAATATGTTATATATACCTGATTTTAGGTATAATTTGATGTCAGTCTCCAGAAAAACTAAAGAGTTTAATTGTTAAGTCAACTTCTTTTCTAATTCTCATATATTTTAGGACCTCTCAAGTGGGAAGGTGTTGGCAATTGGTAAATAAAAGGATCGCTTATACGCTCTTGAATACATAGTAAAGTCATAGCAATGTTCTCTGTCTGACAAGGGATTGATTGCAATAAAAAAAATAAGGAGGATATTGCTATGGCATAAAAGAAAGGGGAATGCTTCTATTGGAGCCATGCAGAAGCTTCTTATGTTACTTGATGATTGTAAATTAGTATTAGATACTTGTGACATATGTCCTCTTGCTAGGCATACTAGAATTCCATTTTTCGTTAGTGAAACTAAATATGCAGCTATTTTTTATCTAATCCTTATAGATGTCTGGATTCCTTTCATGTTCACACAGTTGTTAGATATTGAATGTTCTTAACAATTGTTGGTGATCATTCTCGGATCAGTTGGGTCTATCTTCTTAAAGTGAAAAGTAATGTTTGTGTTCTTTTGAAGAATCTTATTCATTTAGTGCAAACACAATTTCACAAAACTGTTAAGGTGGTAAGATCAGATAATGAGACTGAATTTATGAATGTTGACTATCATGATTTATTCTCTACCCATGGGATAGTACATCAAAGATCTTATTTTTACACTCCACAACAAAGTAGAGTTGTGAAGAGGAAGAACAAATAAATTTTAAAGATAGCTAGAGCAATTAAATTTTAGGGTTCTATACCTCTTTAGTTCTAGAGACATTGCATATTAAGAGTTGTCTATATGATGAATAGACTACCTTCTTCGGCTTGCAAGGAAAAACCCCTATTGAAGTTTTCCATGGTCATCCACTTAGTCTTTCTCATCTAAGAACTTTTGGGTTCTTATGTTTGGTAGAAAATCTTCCTTCAGGGGATAAGTTTGATGCAAGAGTTATGTAGTTCATATGGGGTATTCTACAACAACTAAAGGATATGTTTTATACAACTTGGTTACTGGATCCTTTTTCTTGTCTATTGATGTCTTGTTTAAGGAAAATATTTTTTCTTTCAAAACTAAGCCTCTCTCCACTCTTATATTCCTAGACTTCTCTACAAATCCTTTTATTCCAGCCTCTCAGGACTCAGTGCAGAATACTGAGGTGCAACCTCTTAACCCTCCTGATGATGTTGATGTTGTTGTTGATCAGTTACTTGCAGAAGTACCACCAATATACGCAGTTGATGATACTTTTTTTGCCTATTGATGTGTCTGTTGAGGTTGTTCATAGACAGTCCTAAAGAACTAGGAAGCAGCCTACTTAGATGACTGATTACATTCCAATACTGCTTCAGTAAATACTCTATATTCACTTTCTCAAGTTTTAAGTCAAGCTCTATCTCCTGCTTATCAGAACTATTTGACTATATTTTCTTGTACTTCTGAACCCAAGACATATAGTGAGGCTTGTTCTGATCCTAAGTGGATCAAAGCTATGCTAGAAGAAATTCTTGCCCTTGAAGCTAATTATACTTGGAAATTAGTTCCTCTCCCTCTAGGAAAATATCCTATTGGGTGTAAATAAGTCTACAAGATAAAGTTTAAAGCTAATGGTGAAGTTGAAAGATACAAGGCCAGATTGATTGCTAAGGGCTTCGATCATAGAGAAGGTCTTGACTATCAAAACAATTTTCCCCTGTGGTGAAAATAGTGGACTATTTATAAGAAGACACTGTGAGAAAATTGTGGTCATTTTGGTATATGTTGATGACATGTTGATAGAGGGGAATGATTTAGTGTTGATAGAGCAGACCAAGTAAGAATTGCATGCCAAGTTCAAGATTACAGACCTAGGAACTCTAAAGTATTTCCTAAGAATAGAATTCAACAGATCTCACAGAGAAATATTAATGAATCAAAGGAAGTATTCTCTAGAAATGATAGATGATGTTGGTTCTTACTGGAGATAAACCTTACAGGACAACCCTAGACAACACGAGATAAAACACTAGAGAAATGGATGAAGTGACAGTAGTAGAAGATAATTCAACACTAGAAGAAGTGGGATCATATCAGAGACTGATTGGTAGATTGCTTTACTTGACTTTGACAAGACCAGACATATGTTTTGCAGTGCAAACATTAAGTCAATTTCTACAAGCATCAAAAATATCTAACATAGAAGCAGCACTAAGGGTAGTAAGATACATAAAAAGACAACATGCAATGGGAATATTAATAAGTAGAAAGAAATATAATGCGCTGACAACATATTGCGATGTTGACTGGCAGCATGCCCAAATACCAGGAGGTCTATGAAAGATTTTCTAGTTAAACATGGTAACTTCTTCATATATTGCAAATCCAAGAAGCAAACAATTATTTCAAGAATTTCAGCAGAATCATAGTATATGAGCATGGCTTCTACAATTTTAGAGATAGTGTGGATCACAGGACTATATAAAGAATTAGGAAAAGATTTGGAGTTGCCAGTGAAACTCTATTGTGATAGGAAGGCATCGTTACAAATAGCAACAAATGAAATTCAGTATATCATGAAAGAATAAACACATTGAAATAGATTGTCATTTCATTAGGGAGAAAGTTCAGATGAGATTAATCAGATCATTGTTCTTAAGAACACGTGAGCATCAACAAGCAAATATCTTAACAAGTTGATTAGATCACAACAGAAGTATTTAGTTCCCAAGTAGGGTGTTTTAGATGTATTCATACCTACAAGCTTGAGGGAAAGTAATAGAATAGGAGTTGTGACTTAATTACATTACACAGTCAGGACAAGAGTTTGTTAAAGTTAGTAGCTTCAGAATAGACTAATTAGTGATTAGTTACTTTGTTAGATGATTAGTTTAGTTGATTAGTAAGTGATGTACAACTATCAATAGTGTAGAATGTAGCATGTATATAAGGGAGAAGAGTGCACTCATTCTCCAATAGCATTGTACAGAGAAAATTACTGATTAGTTTGATTGATTGCATAGAATCGGTTCATATCTATTGTTCTTATCTCTCTTCTTACCTCATTGCTCATAAGTGTTGAATCCTATTTAGCTTCAAAAATATTTCACAAAAAGCTAAATTTTAAGACTACTGAACACACTAAAATTCCACAAAAAATGTTTGTCATAAAAGCTTATAGTTTAGAGAAAGGGTTTAAGTTCTTCTTTAATGAGGAAATTGACCTTAAGGGTCTAAAATACTTTCAAAATAAAATAATAATTTTGTTTGTTTTGCCATAGTAGTAAAATAGTGACATGTAATAAGGGGTCAAAGAGGTCCAAATATTTCATTAATCTTTGAAAAATCGTTAAATATGTCAATCCATCAATATTTGGGGTAAAACATGCTTCTTTCATAACAAAATTCTCTAAAATATTCCGTTATTTACAAGGGATGGAAGATTTTACAAGAAAGAGACTTGAAATTGGCTGTGAACTTTGTGAAATGGTCCAAATTCGCCCCTGAATTTTGTGAAATTGTGCATTTTTTTTTTCTCAACTACCATCCATCATTATTATTTTATCTAATAATAATAAAATGTGATATTAAAGTTTCCAAAAAAAAACTTTAATTTCAAGCGGTCTTCTCTCACACCTGTCATTAATATTTTATTTCATATCACTATTTTATCACTATTGCAAGACAAATGATTCTCAACTTAATAGAAACAATGAGACATAAGTAATTAAAAGTTTACTCACCTATCAAGATGTTGATGGTGATTTATTTCTCATTATCAAGCTTCCGACAACGAGTAATAGATCGCCATAGATGAGCTAAATAGGCTTGCAGATAAGAAATCGACTTAACACCCATTTCTGAATTGGCTTTATCCTTGAGCCTACCTATAGTTTCTTTACTAAGATGAAATATTCTCTCCATCAAAGGTGGAACTTCAAATTTTTTAAACAATTTCTCATCATACACCTTGAGAGGAAGAGAAATTGGAAGATGCAATTTTTCAGGAAAATAACGTTCTAAAACTAGAATTTTGGAAATAATTTCGTACCCATGAGAGATTTTGGACCAAGAATTAATAAAATGTCAAAAACCAGTTCCGTCACATAAGCTATGATTCATAGTGCATCCAATAAAAAGACCATCAACCAGCTTTGTTATTTGAACCCCAAATATAGGCTTAGTAACACATTCAAAATTTCTAATATTGTTGAGTGGAAAAAGAGAGTGAACAGTAAGTGGTGACCATGTAGAATCAAGAATAGCAGATACAGTTATTTTTGGAGCGCTAGCATGGGTGAATTCCACACCAGCATCATTACAATTGATGAAGAAAGAAATTGTATCATCATTTGTACTTTTGACGGATGAAAGCCGGCCAGCTAATGGAGGAAAGAAATCTAAAGTCCGAGAAAGGGATTCTTTTAAGTGGTCAATGAGTGATGATTTGGGAATATTATTATTTTCTTGTCTTGGTTTGTGGAAAAGGAGGCCTCTTTGGTTAGTTCCAAGACGGAGGAATGATAAATCCCATGGTGTCATTTCAATGTTTTTGTGTGAAAATGATTCATTTGATGTTGCTCCAACTAAACAGGTAGAAATTATTTGAATATCTTCCATTTTTTGAGGAAATCTATGAGAAAGGAGGGGAATTTCTTGGATGAAGTGGAAGAGATTGCAAGTTAGATTAGATAATTATGTCATTATCATTCTAAATTAATTCAACATGATTCACTAATCTTAAGTTTTGGTTGACTTCGATTGTAAGAAATGTCTCAATTATATTGTACTTTATATATTTAGTAGCATTCAAAAGAATATACTAGCAACTTTGTTAATCGATCACGCAAGTAGAAATATTCTCAAGAAAGAACAGTCAATTCTCTTCTTTAATCAATTACTCGTGAGGAAATATTCAAAAGAAAGTATAAGCAATTCTCTTCATTAATTAATTACGTAAAGAGGACATTTCAATCAAGATAAAGTAGTTAAAGCTCAAACGTCAAAATAATTAGTTTTATACCAATACTAAATATTATATTACATTACGATATTTCAATTTCTTTTTTATAAAAATCAAATAATGTATCGAATACCAAAAAAAACTAAAAATAAAAAAGCATATCAACTATCATACTATCGAAATTACGATATCAAAAATTTTGATTTCAATATGATAATTCATTCTCTACTTTATCATGCCCGAATCTTATTTAGTGGAACGATTTACTAGAAAGGTTCAAATTTTGAATCTTCATGTGTACTTATACTCAGTAGGTATCATAGGCCGACTGAGCAAAATGGAAAACTAAACAAGTAAAGATGCAATAAGGACGCCTCCACCTTCATAAGTTTCCAAACAGTAGCCCACACTGTCTCTACTAACAATTCTACAATATAACATCTAATAAGACTAACAACACACAAAGATATGAGGAAACTAAGTACACAACAACAAAAATATAGATAGAGATACAAATGATACAATGTAATGCAATGCTATGATGATAGGATAATGATGATATTAGTCATTGCATGAATGAAGTCAAACTCATAGCTTTAAAAGTCTCAAACTCCCTCAAATCACTCCTGAAAGTATCAGGGACCCTGCCAACCATCTCCACAACTCACAAATAGCATATAACAATTAAAGAGATGGGCAAAATGGTCAAAACATATAAAAGGGAAAAAATCACAACTGCGATTGTTACATGCGCAGGGTTCGGAGAAGAGTTGGATCACAAAGTACTTCATTTTCATATTTTGGAAAAATTGAATAAGTTAATCTCATAAAATATGTATAATCCTGTAATCATCACTTCATTCGTTTGAGAATGCATGCAAACATTTTTGAAACTTTAACTCGAATGTTTTTAAATATGAATACTTTACTTTGTGTCCATATGCTCGATTAAAATAGACTAAATTCAAATGTTTAGATGAAATTAATGATGCATTGTGCCAAAATTTGACACAAGATTTAAGTTAATCACATGAGATTGTAGTGGTGGAGCCATTACCAACCAAAAAGATTCGATTGGAATGTGCTAATTAATAGATTAGCAACAATAACGCTAAGTGAGATTTTCAATAGGTACGATTCCAAAGTTGATAGTTGACTCCAACATTTTAAATATCTTTATTTCACATGCATTTAATTTTAAATAAATTAGTTTATTTAGTAAATCTTATGATTTTAAAGTTGATAGCTGACTCCAGCATTTTAAATATCTTTAATTCACATGCATTTAATTTTAAATATTTTACTTTAATTATATTTGAAGTTTAAAAAAAATATAAAAGAAAATCTTATGATTTTAAACTACAATTGTTTAAGCACCCGATAATGCCGTTCACTCCAGCATTTTAAATATATTTAGTTCACATGCAATTAACTTTAAATATCTTATGATTTTAAACCCCAGATAATGCCTTTGATTCCAGCATTGTAAATATCTTTAGTTCACATGCAATTAACTTTAAATATCTTAATTTAATTAGATTTGAATTTTAAAAAATTAAAAGTAAATCTTAAAATTTTAAATTACATATGTGTATAATCTATATTGTACTAAAATATTGTTAGAATATTTTCCCTGATTTTCTTACCAAAATTAAGATTTACTTATTTTTGAAAGGAAAATAAAAGTAATATCATAATTACTTTTACTTTTTCTAAAAGGAAAATATAAAACTCTTCCATATTTGGCAAATCTCTTTTTTGGAGGAAAGATTCTGGAACTCTACAAATAGAAGACATATCTTCTCATATAAGAACACAATAGCATCCACAGTATAGTCATTAAAGAGTTTTGTTTAGGGGAGATATTCTCCCAATTGGTTTTATATTTTTCAATATTAGTTTTTCATTTGTAGGACGTCTGACCAAATCATATTAATAATATATATTTTTAGTATGTTTTTATTTCTCATTTGATTTATCGTCGACATGATTTGCAAACTATTAGCTTCCTCGTGACGCCCTCTATGCCACACCCTTTTTTTTTTTTACTAAAAGATGATTTATTCAATTTTAAGTTTCAAAAGGGTTTTATTATTAAGTAGCAAAAGGAAAATTTGTTTCGAAAAGGATTGTTACGTTCAAACTTAGAGTCTCCACTTGGCATAAATTGGGTGTCACGACCCATTTTCTCAAGTCGTGATGGCGCCTACTTTAACCCACCAGTAGGCGAGCCAAGTCATAGTCCGAAATAGTAGGTATCGGGCTAACAGGCATAGACCAAATAAAAGATCACGTGTAATGATAACAACAACAATAACAAGTGAAAACTAAGAAGGGAGCATATATATTATGTCAAAACGAGAGGAGAAAAAAAGACCAACTATACAAATGAATCTCTCCCAAGATCTGATAAGGTCAGTACTAGAGCCACTACTAATAAGTACCTAGAGTACTAGACAAAAATCTAAAATGTAGTATAAACAAGCAGTCTCGAATGCAAAAGACTAACTAGAGTAGATAGAGGAGTATCAATCTCGGACTACAGCAAGCTCACCCTGCTGAGAATCAGTGTTGGAAGGTACGGGTCACGTCAACGTCGACGGCTAGTACCCGGATCTACATCAGAAAAAAGATACAGAATTGTAGTATGAGTATCAAAGCAATGGGTACTCAGTAGGCATCATCAACGACTGAGCTCAATACAGAAAAGGCATAACTACAATGTAAGGATGTAATCCAAGTCAACAGTGAAAGGACAGAAAGGGTAAATAACTGCCAAGCTATGCCAATGAGATAAAGGAATAAATGTAAGTGATACTGAAAATAAATAATGCAGCAATGACAGAAAAGTCAAACATAACCTAGCTGGGCCCCCATAAGCCCGCTAGGCACACTGAAGAAGAAAATTAACCCTACTGTACCTCCATAAGCCCGCTAGACACACTGAAGAAGACAATTAACCCTACTGTACCCAACACAAGTAATGAAAATAAACATAAATAATCTATAACTGCGCCGATCCCAATAAATCATGATAGTCATCCAGATATGCACCGAAGTCAAACCAGTACCAATGGGTAGTAACAAAAGGACAGGTGTTGGATTCATACCGGACATAGTGGGTAATAACGATAGGCCACACATATAGAACTCATAATCAGATGTCGGACTCAAACTGGAACTCAGAGGAACCACAATCATAATTAGATGCCGGACTCAAACTGAAACTCATAGTAACATTAATAATCTAATGCCAGACTCGAATCGGAACTCATAGTAACCATACCTAACAGTAATATTAAAATCCATACCATGTCATAACAATGTCAACGTCTAAATAATCATCCGCTAATTTTAATTAAAAAGGGATAAATTTAAGATTTTGGATTTTAGTTTCACGTCCTAAAGTAACAGATGCTATATTATATTAAAAGATAATATTCTAATATTTACTAGAACGGGGTCCTAATTCGGATAAATAAGACAATTTATATAAATCAAATAATACGCATCTACAAGCACTTATCCAAAGCTAGCAAAATAGTTTACAATTTCAGTAAATAAGCTCAATCTAAAGATAGGGTAAACCTAGCCTACCTGGACGCCAAAGCTATAATATCTTCTGTGAAGCCTCCAAATAGTATTCCGCTGGAACCCGAGTTTGAATAACCTCAAAGAAATTATTTTCCACAACACCTCTTAACTTATATGCAATTTTGTAAGGCTAAACAAGAAATCTAACTAATTTAAAATAAACCAACTGAGAGGATCCAAATATGAAAGAACACAAGCATATTATGTATATATATAAACTTGCAGTGAATACAAGTTCAATTTTCTTTCACTTTAAAAGGGTCAAAGTTACTATATATATATATCTATGTCTCTATAAAAGTTATATAAAGTTATAGTTAGTGGGCACAATTGAAAGTCACAGCATACCATTCCCTTCACTTCCATGTAGAAGTGAAGATAGCACATATTAACTTTAACTACTCTATTATATATATTCAGATATTACATAAGCTCGTGATAAAATAATTATAATATTTTAAATATACCACAATTAATAGAAAAATATTTCTAACAAAACCTCTGTTATATAATAATAATATTTTAATATTTCTAAAATTTCTGTCTCCGTGTAAAATATTAATGAATCATAAAAGTTTATTATAAAGTGATATAAATATATCACCACTTAAAGAATTTTATCAATATCGAAAATATTCTAGAAGAGTACTAAATTCTATTTCTACCAAATTCCAAATTAAATTAAACTATCCACGATACATTTAGATAGTACTAAAATTATATGAAAACACAGAAAAATGACCGTAAAGGTCATTACAACATCCACTACTAAAAGGACTTTCGTCCGTGAAAGTAAAAGATAAGGTCATACCTAAAGGCTCAAACAGGTAGGGATACTCGGCGCGCATATCACGCTCGATCTTCCAGGTAGCCTCCCAACTGGTTGGTAACGCCACTAAACCTTAGCTACGAGGATATCCTTGGAGTACAACCGTCTGACATCCCTCGCCAAAATAGATGTTCGCTCCTCTACAAATTCCAATCCCTCGTCCAACTGAATTGAGTCCCACTGAAATACGTGCGACTCATCTGGAATATACTATCACAACATAGATACATGAATCACCAAGTGAATGGCTAAAAAGGTAGGTGGCAATGCCAACACATAAGCTACCTCCCCAACTCTCTGTAGGATCTCAAAAGGTCCAATATATCTAGGGCTAAGATTGCCCCTCCTCCTGAGCCTCATCACGCCCTTCATGGGCGATACCTGCAAGAAGACTCTATTACTAACTCTAAAACTTAATGGACGATGTCTACAATCAGCATAGCTCTTGCGTCTGCTCTGGGCTGCTCGTAGCCTATCCTGAATCACTCGAACCAGGTCAAACAAAACACGAAGCTAATCTGTGCCACGAGGCCTAGCCTCAAAAGTCTCAAACCAACCAATAGGATATCGACATCGTGAACCATACAATGCCTCAAATGGGGCTATCTGAATACTTGAGTGGAAGCTATATTTAGATGCAAACTCTGCCAAATGTAGGAACTGATCCCACTGACCTCCAAAATCCAACACACAAGCACGGAGCATATCCTCTAAGACCTGGATAGTCTGCTCTAACTGCCCATCCTTCTGGGGATGAAAGGTTGTGCTAAGGTCAACCTAGGTCCCCGACTCCTCCTAAAATTCCCTCCAAAAGCTAGAAGTGAACTAAGAGACTCGATCTAAAATAATAGACACAGCGACCCTATGTAGGCGAACCACCTCCTAGATGTAAACACAAGATAACCTCTCGTCACTGTAGGAAACTCGAACGGGGATAAAATGTGCAGACTTGGTCAATCAAACCACGATGACCCAAATACTATCAAACCCAAGCGAAGTACGAGGCAATTCACCTACGAAATCCAAAGTAACTTTCTCCTATTTCCACTCAGGAATGGGTAGCTGCTGAAGTAATCCACCAGGCCTCTGATGCTTGGCTTTTACCTACTAACAACAAAGACATTGCTCCACAAACCCTGCTATATCTCTCCGCATAGAGCCCTACCAGTAATGCTGCCTCATATTCCTATACATCTTAGCTGTCTCAAGATGGATAGAGTATCTGGAGTTGTGAGCCTCACAAAGAATCAACTGGATCAAATCTTCAACCCTTGGAACACAAATACGATCGTCAAACCTCAAGACACCCTTAGAATCTAGGGTATCCCACTGAGACTCACCCCTCAACACCTACTATTGAATGCTACGAAGTCTGCTATCCTCGAACTAACAACTACAAATTTGCTCCAACAAGGTAAATTTGGCCTCAACACTAGCAATGATTCTCCGAGGGTCAAAAATATCCAAACGAACAATCATGTTAGCTAAGGACTGAATGTCCAAAGCCAACGGCCACTGAGAAGCTAAAATGAAAGCTAAGCTACCCTTACTCACTGACTTTTGACTCAAGGCGTCCGCTACCATATTCGCCTTGCCCAGATGGTAGTGAATAGAGATATCATAGTCCTTCAGCAACTCAATCCACCTGTGCTGCATCGAATTAAGCTGCTTCTGCATCATAATATACAGAAGACTGCAGTGATCGGTAAATATCTTATAGCAAACCCTATACAAATAATGTCTCCAAATCCTATGCACAAATACTACCGCTGCCAACTCTAAATCATGAGTAGGGTAGTTAGGAAGGCCAGGTAGGCCAATCAAAAATACATCAGAAAACTCGCGAACAACAAGGACGGATTCAAGCGGGAGAATCTCAACACTAACATCCCAAGCATATGTAAGAAATGACCCAAAACCCCTCGATATCAGTCTCCTATCCCAGATGTACAAAATAATCTCCATTGGTGTGCGGATAACAGAACCCTCCCACATAACTGAGGGTATGCCAGGTAAGGCTAAAGTAACGATCTTAGCAAACTAATCCAAGATCGCGTGGTAAAGAGACAGTCAATACATGCCTAGAATCACATCAAAATCTACCATATCTAGGATAATGAGGTCAATATGAGTATCAAACTCCCGAATAGTCACCAAACAAGATCTATATACTCAATCCACTACTAAAATATCACCCACTGGGTATCCACACGTAATGGCACAGATAAAGACTCTAAACATAAACCCAGTCATGATGCAAAATAAGAAAAAACATATAAAAATAAGGAATCGGGATTAAACAAAGCAGAAGCTGGCTGATGGGACACAAAAATCATACCTGTGATCACAGCATCAAAGCATCAACCCATGATCTACCTGGAACAGCATACAAATTACCCTATCCACTACTAGACTGGGTACCTGCCCGACCACCTACCCTACCTCCCTACGAACCACCTCTAGAACCCTGGGAATAGCCTCCACAACCCTGTACACCACCCCTACCTAATAGCAGCACTGATCTAATCGGCTGCATAGCCAGAACTGAAGGCTCAATCATCCTGCACTGAGGACACTCATAAGAGAAGTGACCAATAACCCCACAATTATAACATGTCCCAGGAACCCTGCTCTGTCTAGAAGGTCCGGTGGATCCAGAATGACCACCCCTACTAGACGATCCTGACTGAATAACCCTCTATGGCTGGCTATTGCTCAGACCACTAGAACTACTATAGACGGGCTTACCCCTATTGGATATCTGAAGCAATTCCTGAACTGGCCGACTAGACTAACCTTGATGCTGAGAAGGCTATTAATAAGGGTACCTACCGTGAATTCCTCGACCTAAGAATTGTGAACCGCTATAACTACCCTGGTAGCATGGTCACTTATCGCTTCTCTCTTAAAAATAAACATGCTTGGCTATCTTCAAAAAAGACTTTTTTGAAGTCACCAAACCCTGTGTAGCCCTACAAAGTGATAATCTCAAACCCCTAACAAAGCATCGAATTTGCTCGTACTTTATATCCAAAACATAGTGGCATGTCTGGCTAACTCATAGAATTTTTCCTCATACTCAGCCACAGTCATAGAACCCTATATCAATGAAGTAAACTCATCCCAAAGATGCTCACGCATGCTACGAGGTATATACTTCCCCAAGAAAGCCTCGGAGAACTGAGTCTAAGTCACTGGTGGAGACCCAGCTGTCCTAGAATCAAGATAACCTCTCCACTACCTCCTCGGTGCTGGGTCGAACTGATAAGAAACAAATTCCACTCCCCGTGCCTCGACCAAACCCAAATTCCACAACCGTTCCTCACAACTAGATAGGAACTCATAAGCATCCTCTCCCGAGGTTCCGACAAACCTGGGTGGATTTAATCTCAAAAATCGATCATACATCTTCTGCTTCTCTTCATACATAACTAGCTGGGCTACATCCAATTGTGGGACTACTGGTGTTGGCGGAACCTCTACCCTAGGCGTCGTTGCCACAGTCTGTGCCCCTAAATTAATACCACCCTGTGCTGCTGGCTAAGCTCCCATAGCCGGTGGACCACCAACTAACCCCAATAGCTGACCTAATGTATCCCGAAGAATTGATGAAGATATAAAGTCGGGTGGAGCCTAGGCTACCCCCTGGCCCACCTACTGATATGGCGAAATACCTGAAGCTCTCTCAATCCTCGGAGCTATAACAGGACAAGGTGTTGGATCCCTGGCCTGATCTCAAATAGGGGCTACTGCTCTACCCTTCCCCTGATATCTGGGTCGACCTCGACCCCAAGCTAGAACTCTAGAAGAGGACTCTCGATCTCAGCCCCTTGCTCTCGAACCTCATTTCCTTTCCATCTGCATAAAGAGTGAACCAATAAAAAAAGTTACAACCAACCCAGACTCAATGCTAAAAAATGGATAAAGAAAGTGAGATTTTTCCCTAAAAAGGCTTGGTAGCCTCCCAAGGATAGGATTCAGACATTTCTGTACCGATCTGCGGGACTCTACTAAACATCGAATCTAGTACTAACAATACCTATCACGACCTATTTTCTCAAGTCGTGATGGAGCCAGCCAATTCATAGACCGGAATGGTAGGTAACAGGCTAACAGACAGAGACCAAATTAAAGATCATGTGTAATGATAATAACAATAATAACAAGTGAAAACTAAGAAGGGAGTATATATATTATGTCAAAATGAGAGGAGAAAAAAAGACCAACTATACAAATGAATCCCTCCCAAGACCTGATAAGGTCAGTGCTAGAGCTACTACTAACAGGTACCCAGAGTACTAGACAAATATCTAAAATGTATACAGTATACACAGGCAGTCTCGAGTGCAAATGACTAACGAGTATAGATAGAGGAGTATCAATCTCGGACGACCACAAGCTCACCCTACTCTGAATCAGTGCTGGAAGGTAGGAGTCATATCAATGTCGACTGTTAGTACCCCGATCTGTATTAGGAAAAAGATGCAAAAGTGTTGTATAAGTACCAAAGCAATAGCTACTCAGTAGGCATCATTGGCCGACTGAGATCAATACAGAAAAGGTATAACTACAATGCGAGGATGTAATTGAAGTCAACAGTGAAGGGACAGAAAGGGTAAACAACTACCAAGCTATGCCAATGAGATAAAGGAATTAATGTAAGCAATATAGAAAATAAATAATGCAGTAATGAAAGATAAGTCAAACATAAATTAACTGGGGCATACTGAAGAAGACAATTAACCCAACCGTAGCCCCATAAGCCTGTGGGGAACACAAATAATAAAAATAAATATAAATAATCTATAACTGTGCCGATCCCAATTGATGCACGAAAGACAAGAGAAACACGAAACAACTCCAAAATAGTCCGCAAATCTTAAGGATCCGAGGACCTTTTGGAGACTACTCTCGGATTCACTACAACAACAAGAATACAAGAATACAAGGGTGTTTTTAACACCAAACCAGTAGAAACACAACAAGAACAAGATGAACAATAGACAAATTTCGGATTGCACATTAACAACACAAACACACGGTTACAACATCAACACTACTACACGATTATAAAGAAACAAAAGGATAGATAGTTAGACAAATTGAAGGTATAATCTTAACAACCCAAAAGCCTATTCTACTCTTAGACCTTTAACATCATACACAACAAATACCTAACTCTTACGTTGGCACAAGAGTGACCCTGATCTCCCAAGCATCCAATCTTTCCAAGCTTGAATCCAACACGAGTAATTCCAGACACAAGTTGATTTCCCTAGTTACAATTTCGGCCATGGAAGGCCATTCTCACAAGAGAGATGTTCCTAAGTGTTACTCTTTCATCTTCAACAAAAACTAAGACTAAAAACCCTAAGAGGTTCTATATATAGTGTATTAAAAAATAGAATACAAAATGACCACAATACCCCTCAAGGGTGAGGTGCCCATAAGTGTAACTTAGGGGTTATTTTTAGTGCATTTAGGCCCTCTTTTACACTTCATTTGTGCACTTTCTTGGACGGATTCAATACGCACTCATTCTCATCCATCCTCATGGTCGTACATGTATTATCCTCCCCTTCTTGAAAAGGATTCAACCTCGAATCCATACCTTGCAAATCAAGAGAAGACAAACATGCACACATCTTCATGACATGAGGGGTTAGGGTTAGCATAAAAATAACACATCAAGATGCCATGTCGAGGTGGGAAAAATTTGAAGTATAGCCATGAGTGCTTTGTTTTAGTCGTGAAAAGATAATTACAATTGCTACAACGGAAGTGGCTTGGACAAGCATCAAGACAAAAGAAAAATAGGCCAAGAGTCCTCCTTTCCCACCCAAAGATGGTACCGAAATCAAATCGAAAAATTAGCCCGGGGCCTAAGCCGAGGCTGGCCCTTCTTTCCCCTAGAATGTCACTCCTACATTCACATACAAAAACATTTTTATACACATGATCTCTATGAAAAAAAACTAATTTCAATGCTTTTACCACACAAGATGTTCAAAGAGACATGTGCATTATCAAGATCAATTCTATAGACACCATTACTAACTTGAGAATTTTTAAGCACTCCATTTACATGCACAAGTAGTGAACTACATTTAAGAGTAAATTGATCATCATACACACCAAGAGTACTCATTTTCGAGACTACACATTCCTTCCCCATAAGAGTACTCTCATCTTCCAAGAAGAGATTTCCATATTTAGGAGGAATGTTGTCACACCATAGTGGGTTAGCATATCGGATATATCCTTCAAGGCAAGATATACCATCATTTCCACCACTAGGTCCATTAGGAGTGTTTATATCATCTTCAAACAAGACATTAAACCTAAAGAGATCATGATCTATCTCACGAACAGATTTGAAACTAGCAAGTGCTTCACTCTCTATAAGTTCACTATCAAGTACCAAAGATGTTTCAATCTCCTCTTTACCTTGGTGTGGGTCGGGGAAGCCCACCTCTTCCTTTGGGACGCTCTTGGCACAAGGTGTTTGGAAAAAGGAAGTTGGATTTTGTGGGATAAGTTTAGGTAAGAATTGTCGTAGCCTTTCCACATGCCATTTCATTTCTTCAATATTGTCATTGATGCGATTAAATGTGGCATCAAGATTAGTGGAAGCCATGGTACCTAAAGCAAAGGACAACAACAAACAACAAAACAAAATTGTTAGTTCAAAATGCATCACCACACTCTCACTCTTGATTTTACTTCACACTTGGTTTCACAAGTGTTGAAAGCCGGCTTGTACTTTGCGAGTTATTGAGGGCCAATTCTACTCTTACCCGGAATAGATTTTTGTTTGAGTTGACTCAAGAAAATTTGTTTATGTACTTGAACCAACAAGATACAACTAATTAACAAAAGAGAAAAGCACAGAACAAATTCTTAACACGAATGAAAGAACACAAAGACTAACTAACAATCTAGTAGATGAGTACTAGTTTGCCAATTAGTATTGGAACCAACAAACGAAACTACGGAACAATAAAAAGAAACTAAGAGAAATCTGAAATTTGAGCCAAAATTTGATGCGTGAATAGTAACTTGACGTGGCAGTCACGTATTGGTTGCGGTCTTTCTAACGAATTGTTATTCTAAAATATCCATGTCTTGGTCAAAAATTTAATTTGAATTGGTGGAATTTTATTTTAGGAGGAAAAAATAAGTCTTGGAGTCTTTTTCAATTTTCAATTTTCAAGACTTTGACTTTACTTGTACTTCTCCTTAAAACATCGGTCCTTAAATCATGGAAAGTTGTTGAAAAGTGGTTGAGATGTGATTGACTAGTTGATGAGTGATGGTAAGTCTTTTAAGACTAACAAAGCTTCACCTCCAACAATTTCACACGACCAACTTCTAATTTTCACAATACAATATCTTCAACACTTGGCCAAGACAACAACTTCAATAAAATGGTTCTTAGGCCACCAATGAACAACAATATCACGTGGCCAAACTTATAACAACAACAAGATGAAGGCCACAAGGCCAAAACAGTCCACCAAAATAATGTTCAACAACAAATCGGTCAAGTCCAAGTTCACGACTACAACTTAAACAAATACAAGCTAAAACTTATATTTGGACTCAAAGTGTTAGTGGAGAACAAAACTAACACTAGAAACACTCAAGAAAAGTAAAAATCTCGGCCAATACACAACAAGAACACAATTTTTGGCCAAGAACACAAAATGGATAGATTATTATTTTTCTGAAATTTTCAGATTTCAAATTTTTTTTCTAATTTTTCAAGTGAGCTAGGTCAATATTTGGTCTTGTAGGAACAATATCAAGCCATGATTTGATACCAAATGATAAACGAAAGGCAAGAGAAACACGAAACAACTCCAAAATAGTCTGCAAATCTTAAGGACCCGAGGACCTTTTTGGAGACTACTCTCGGATTCACTGCAACAACAAGAATGCAAGAATACAAGGGTGTTTTTTATACCAAAAAAGTAGCAACACAACAAGAACAAGATGAACAATAGACAAATTTTGGATTCCACATTAACAACACAAACACACGGTTACAACATCAAAACTACTACACAATTACAAAGAAACAAAAGGATAGATAGTTAGACAAATTGAAGGTATAATCTTAACAACCCAAAAGCCTATTCCACTCTTGGACCTTTAACATCATAAACAACAAATACCTAACTCTTACGTTGGCACAAGAGTGACCCCGATCTCCCAATCATCCAATGTTTCAAGCTTGAAACCAACATGAGTAATTCCACACTCAAGTTGATTTCCCTAGTTACAATTTCGGTGATGGAAGGGCCATTCTCACAAGAGAGATATTCCTAAGTGTTACTCTTTCATATTCAACAAAAACTAAGACTAAAAACCCTAAGAGTTTCTATATATAGTGTATTACAAAATAGAATACAAAATGACACAATACCCCTCAAGGGTTAGGTGCCCATCAAGTGTAACTTAGGGGCTGTTTTTAGTGTATTTAGGCCCTCTTTTACACTTCATTTGTGCACTTTCTTGGACGGATTCAATACGCACTCATTGTCGTCCATTCTCATAGTCGTATGTGTATCACCAATAAACCACGATAGTCATCCAGATATGCACCAGACTCAAATCGATACCAATAGATAGTAACGAGAGGACACATGCCAGATTTGAACTGGACATAGTGGGTAATAACAATAGGCAACACCTATAGAACTAATAATCAGTTGCCGAACTCGAACCGGAACTCAGAGGAACCAAAACCATAATCAGATGCCAGACTCAAACCGAAACTCATAGTAACATTAATAATCAAATGCCAGACTCGAACTGAAACTCATAGTAACCATACCCAACGGTAATATTAAAATCGATACCATATCATAACAATGTCAATGTCTAAATAATCATCTGCCAATTTTAATTATAAAGGGATAAATTCAAGATTTTGCATTTTAGTTTCATATCCTAAAGTAACAGATGCTATATTATATTAAAAGATAATATTCGAATATTTACTAGAACGGGGTCCTATTTTGGATAAATAAGGTAATTTATATAAATCAAATAATACGCATCTACAAGCACTTATCAAAAGCTAGCATAATAGTTTACAATTTCAACAAATAAGTTCAATCTAAAGATAGGGTAAACCTAGCCTACCTGGACGCCAAAGCTATAATATCTTTTTACGAAGCCTCCAAATAGTATCCCGCTGGAACCCAAATTTGAATAACATCAAAGAAATTATTTTTCACAACTCCTCTTAACTTATATGTAATTTTGTAAGTCTAAATAAGAAATCTAACTAATTTAAAAGAAACCAACTGAAAGGATCCAAATATGAAAGAAGACAAGCATATCGTGTATATATATAAACTTACAGCATATAAAAGTTCATTTTTCCTTCACTTTAAAAGGGTCAAAGTTACTATATATCTATATATATATATTTATTTATAAAAGTTATATAAAGTTACACTTAGTGGCTACAATTGAAAGTCATAGCATACCATTCCTTCACTTCCACGTGGAAGTGAAGGTACCACATATTTTTAATTATCTGTTATATACATTCAGATATTACATAAGCTCATGATAAAATAATTATAATATTTTGAATATACCACAATTAATAGAAAAATATTTTTAACAAAACCTCTATTATATAATAATAATATTTTAACATTTTTAAAATTACTGTCTTCCCGTAAAATATTAATGAATCATAAAAGTCTATTATAAAGTGATATAAATATATCATCACTTAAACGATTTTATCAATATCAAAAATATTCTAGAAGAGTACTAAATTCTATTTCTACCAAATGCCAAATTAAATTAAACAATCCACGATACATCTAAATAGTACTAAAATTATATAAAAATATAGAAAAATGACCGTAAAGGTCATTACATTGGGTGTGCCAAGTCACCTTTGGAAATCCTTTTTCAAAATGGTTTGACCCTAAAATTAAAAAACCTGATCCACGAACAGAAATTCCAGTTAAGGAATTCTGTTGACCGAGGAAAAGGTGTTAGGCATCTTGTGGTCCTGTGGTTCGACTACGATCGGTCGGTAGAGCATATCGGCTAGCAGGACACTATGAAATGCATAAATGAAACAAAACACAACACACACAAAAAAATAAACAATCAAACAGTCAAAACTCCAAATAGTGTCCAGTCCAATTTATTACAAACCAAAATAAAAAATGTTGAGATGAAAACCTAAACTATCCTAACTATGATTTACACGATGCCTCGGACCTTAATCAAGAACCTTGTTCGAAGACATAATACATCGGGGAATTTTCCAGTGAACAAATACAAGTGGTCAAATGAGTACAATTGATTCAAATGCGATAAAATAAAATCATTCAACAAACATTAAAATATTCAACAATTCATAATCCTAAATTTGCCTACCCAACCTAAGCTTTTCCTGTCAAATCTCGACCGAAAACATGGTACTATCGAGCTCGACAAAATTAACTTGCATTTTGGGATCAAAGAAAAATAATATCTACTCTTACCAATTATTCAATTTCCGCTACCAATTTCATTTTTATCATCATACAATCAAAATTGTTCAAATTCACTCCACACATACCACCAAATCATGTCATCAAACATGTAATCATAACATCAACACCAAATTAAGATAAAATAGGAGAAATAAAGTTAAAAGAAATCGACCTCAATTTTTATTTCAATCCCAAATTATTTGACGAAGCGGCGTCGGAATACCTTGAATCAAAATTAAATCAGAGTAATCTTTGACCTCAAACTTTGTTTTTCCATACTCAATACCCAAGTGTCGAAAAGTAAATTTGATAACAAAAAGAAAATTGGGATAGATTCTTCAATCAACTGCAAAGCTCAAATGGAATGGATTACGGTAGTGGTTCACCAGTAGCTCATCGGCGATGGGGTTTAACAGGTGATTTCGATCGGGCGGTCTCACCGGTGGAGAGGGTGAAACTGGTGGTGTTCTCTGACAGGTTTGGCCAAGTTTTCCAGTGAGAAACTCACTAAAAATTTTGATTCACTTGATCTTCTCTTCTCTCCCATGGCTTCTCTCCTTTCTCTCTCGATTAACTATTTCCTTCCCTTCTCCATCAATTTCTCTCTGTTCTAATTCTCCAAATTTCTAGTTTTTACTATGTGGGTGTTGTTCCCTATCTACTTTCCTTCTCACTAGTTTTTTGTTTCCTTCCCCTTATCTCTCTTGTCTCACACAATCTCTCTCTCTATCTCTCTTAATTTTTAATCTTGCCCTCTCTCATTTTCCTATTTCAGTATGTCTATGAGTGTATTTCATATGTGTGTGTAGAGCTATTGTGTAAAGCTGTGAACTATGTGTGTGTATGGAATGGTGAGGAAATAGTATGGAGTTGTGATTCCTGTATGTGTAATCCATTAGTGGGTGTAGAAAATATGAGTGGAGTGGGTAGGGGTACGTGGGTTTGGGGGTGGGTAAGGTAGTGATTGTTATTTTTATTTGGGTGAGGTTTCCAAAGTTGTTATGAATTTGTTGGATTTGTTATTTGAATTCTTGTGGTGGAAGTGTTAAATGGGTGAGTATGTATGGTAACGATATGTTAAATGGAGTGAATTTTGATAGTGTGATGTTCAAGAGGGACAAAATTACGTGTCTACATTATGTCCCTCTTTGTTTGTGAACACAAAGTGTTTGTAGACAAAGAAGTGGACAACTAGATAAAATTTTGATCCGATCATTATTCAAAAGGGTGACAAAGAAGGACAGAGTTCCACCAAGTCTTAATTTATTACATCCTAGCTACCCAAGTTATAAGGGAATCAAGTCAAAGGTATCTCAAAGGGTTGGAAAGAGAGGGACTATGCCGAGTTGGAGAGTCTAGTGAGGTCCTGTCGAGGTTCAAGTCGGCGTCCCTGTTATTACATCAAAATAAAAATTACAAGTAAAAAAGATAAATGAAATTACAAAAGTCCTATCTATTCAACATTTCTTGACTCTTGTTTTAGGTCTCCGATTCTTTCAAAAGTGACAAAAGATCTGATCTTCCTTAGGTTGAACTTGAGAATAGATTCTTTCTCCATACAAAATTTGGTGTTGGAGATGAAATAGAACATTTACCATGATCTTTTTGTGGGACATCTGAACTTTGAACTTGAATTTGAAAATCCCCACCATATTCTCCAGGCGGGCTCCTAACTTACAATTTCTTCACCTTGTTGCTTGATTTTTCATTTCTTTACCCTGTTCTCCAGGCGAGCTCCTGACTTTCAATTTTATCACTTTGGTGACTTTCAATGTAATCACCCTAATCTCCGGGCGAGCTCCCGACTTCTATTTCCTCGCCTTGTTGATTCTCAACTTTTGCACCCTATTCTCAAGGTGGGTTACTGATAACGCTCAAACTACACCTCTCTAATAAGATGTAAGCGATCGTTGTCAATATATAAACCAACTAGGATGGGGTCGAATCCCACAAGGAATATGGTGTGAACTTAAGTTGTTTGTGATTTAATCAACTGATAGTTGGATGTCTCCTGAAATGGGGGTTCTGGAGATTAGCAAAAATTTGTTGGTCACTTTAGTTTTAGTGTTTGTAATCAAGAGTTTATGAAAAACCAAAATTATGTTCAGTATGGGTTTTAGTACTTGACAGATGCTAATAGTGATTCAAAATTCTCACAGTAGGTACGACAACAGATTATCTCTATCGAAGTTATGCCTAAATGTCTCCCGACCTACTTAAGCATTTAATTACCTAATTCTCTCGAACTTAGGGAATTTATATTTAATAACCAGACTTTACCTCAGGTTAATCCACCTTGTTACAACGTTGATTATTAAATGGAAGTTTAGTGTTTCCAAGTCCATGTCAATAATTCACTTCCTACTATATTTGATTTCTCATCTCAAGTAAATCAAAGCAGGTGCTATCTATCGTTTGCAACCAATAGACAATAATTAAAATCTCAGAATTATCAAGGAGTCCTATTACCTTTAGAATCGAAAACACATAGCATCTTACCAAGACTTAACCCATAGATCTCATAATTCGGATCAAAGGGATTTAGCCACTCATAATGTAATAAGCAAAACAACTAGACATATTCATAATTTGAAAGATGAACTTACCACAAGATGAATAATAACTAGTGATTCTCAGATTAGATCACAATAGAAATTCCAAAATATTGATGAAAATCTCTTCAAAGTTAATTGTTTTTCATGCCAAGAAACTAGAGAGAAAAATAAAAAAATACGTGTCTTCCAAAATTATATTCAGAACTCCTTCAAAAAATCCAAACAATACTTTTTATAGTTCAGACTAAACAAGGAAACAAAATCATAGAGTTTAATAATTCCTTGAAATAGGCGACGACATTCGTGATACCTTATCAGGAGTCTGACGACTTATCACAAATGTCGTCAGCTCCCTCTACAGTTTTAGCACTTCCTACTTAAGGCTGATGATGAATCCTGATGACTTATCATAAATGTGATGACATATCAGACATTGTCGTCACTTCTTTACCTCAGCTCACATGTTCTGCCTAAGGATGATGGCAACTCTGACGACTTATAAACTCTTTGATAACTTATCAGGAAATGTCGTCACAACTTTCAGCTGAGGTCCATTCCTTGTTTAAGGCTGACGGTATATCTGATAACTTATCACAGGGTTGACGACTTATCAGGAATGTCTCCAGCCACACTTCTCTTTTATTTTCTTCAGATTTCAACTCTTTTTCTTCCATCCCTGTTGGTTCTCTTGAATCTTGGCTTCTACTACAAAATCAAAGATAAAAAAGTAAAAAATGACAAAAGTTACTTAAGACCTTGCAATTATTCTTAGCTAAAAGCCTCAAATGTGTTAGCGTCTGCTAACATATCAGTTCCTAAAATTAAAATCAAAACTAGAGCAAGCATTATCCCAAACAAAGATTATTATAAAGAGAGATTCTATTTTCGAGAAAAGTAAAGTCCCATTTTCTAGGAAGGTCCAAAAGTGAGGTTCCAAGTAACATGAATTAAATTTTGCCTAGTTTATCATCAAAAACTTTTGTGTGTGTCAAACTCAATCACCATTACTTGAAAAATGTGTAATTCAAGGGTCACTCAAAAATCTGATCAATGAATTCATCTCTTAAGGATAAGAAGGCGTGTCTCCTAGGGGTTACATAGAGGGAATCAACTAGAAAGTGCTTCTTCTTGGAGTGAAGGTTCGAGTTAAGAAGTGTGCCTCCTAAGGATCAAGTTGAATGATTCGACTAGAAATTTTATTTTCTAGGAGTCAAGGCTTAAGTTAGGAAGTGAACCACCTAATAAGCAAAACTTGAATACCAACAAGGATTTATGTCTCCTAATGGTCAAGTGGAATGACTCGACTAGAAAGTTCATTTTCTAGAAGTCAAGGCTTAAGCTAGGAAGTGAACCACCTAACAAATGAAACTTGAAGACCAACAAGAAAGTGTGTCTCCTAAGGTTCAAGAGGAATGAATCAACTAGAAAGTTCATTTTTTAGGAGTCAAGGCTTAATTTAGGAAGTGAACCACCTAACAAGAGAAACTTGAATGCCAACAAGGAAGTGTGTCTCCTAAGGGTCAAGTGGAATGACTCAACTAGAAAGTTCATTTTCTAGGATTCATGGCTTAAGTTAGGAAGTGAACCACCTAACAAGTGAAACTTCAATACCAACAAGGAAGTGTGTCTCCTAAAGTTTAACTACTCGACTATAAAGTACATTTTCTAGGAGTAAAAGATTAAGTTAGGAAGTGTGTTTCCTAACAAGCGAAACTTGAATACCCAACAAGGAAGTGTGTCTCCTAAAGGTTAACTACTCGACTAAAAAGTACATTTTTTAGGAGTAAAAGCTCAAGTTCGTAACTGTGTTTCCTAACAAGCAAAACTTGAATACCAAAAAATAAGTGTATCTCCTAGGGATATTTGATTATGAGCTTTTACCATTATTTTGATTACTAAACCTGTGTATTAATACTTCTTCTTGTATTCACAAAAGTGAGGCAATGTGCCTTTGATATTTATGCTCTGAAGTCCTTGACTTAAAGATGACCTGTGTTTCTATTTCATACAAATAAAACTTGTGAGTTTAATAATATGATGGTTGGCTTGCAACATTAGCTTTTGAGGCAATTGCTCTAGCACTTGTCACCTCTAATCTTGCTTTCAGCTATTGACATTTCATGGTCTCGTTGTACCATTGATCAAAATTCAGATTATTAAGAGTGACTCTAAAACAAACACAGTATTTCTTCTTTGCTATATTTCTCAGATAACACCCTTTAAATCTTGGTATTTTCACAAATCCCCCAAATTTGTTTGTTGAAAACAACTTTCTGCATACCTTGTTTTGACTTACAATCTTGTTTTTTTTCATGTGCTAGCCTTTTATCTTGCTTTGTGTAATTGAAGAAGTTGGTATCCAATTTTTAAATCCTTTCTCACTTGTTTTGACATGAACTTGACTCAAAGACGAGAAAAATGACAATGATTTTTTTTTTGGATAACTGACTCAAGAAAAAATAAAAATAAAAATAAAGATAAGAAAGAAAGACAATGAATGTCCCCATTTGAAATAGAGAAATCAAAAAACTATCTAAAAGTGACAATCAACTCTAATGATTATGACATGCATTTTGAATTAAGTTGCCTAATCTTTCCATCCAAACTTTCACCAGTTGTTATTGAGTTAATGACCCTGAAATTAAGTTAGTTCCTTGGGCCAATCGCATTCAGAGACCTCATTCGGATAGTGATACCTTGAAAGGTTTTTGTCAACAAGCCTCTCTCATTTTCTTTCTCTCAGCTCACAATCTCCTTACGGTGTCCATGAGGATTTCACCAATAAGACTCTCTCATTTTCATTCTCTCAACTCGCAATCATCTTACGGTGCCCATGGGGGTTTTCACCAATAAGACTCTCTCATCTCCTGACTCCTTATGCTGAGGAAGACAAGTAATACCCAAATGTATCATCATACACATTTCATTCTTAGCCTTAACATTCTCAAAGATTGATCTTAAGTTCTTTCTTTCGTTGTAACTTGACTTTTGGATTGGGTTAGAAAGAAAGGATGGCATGAGGCCCAAATGACACTTAGAGTGTGGTGGGACTTACAACTTTAAGAATCAACTCAAATAATGAAGATTAACCCATACCCCAATATTTTTAACTAGGTAATTCTAAATTTTTTATTTGGTTGTACCGAACCTAAAGTAAGGTTGCCTATATATCTCACCCTGAAAAAGGAGAATCAGGTCAAACATAGTTTCATCAACTTATTCTTTAGCTTGATTCTGATTTTTTTCTTCTTTTTTCTCTTTTATTGACTATTTTTATCTTTGAAATTTTTTCTGACTCTATTTTTCTTGGCACTCATCATTTTTCTTTCTTTTTGACACATTTTTCTTCTCTTTTTTTTAAACTTTTCTAACTCTAATTTTTTACTCGCCACTTTTTCTTGAACTTTTCTAACTCTATCTTGATTCCAAAATAATGGTATGAAATAAAATAGAACTAAAGCTCAAACGGGGTAAAAAATGGATGACACAATATTTGGATAGCAGAATGAATGCCTTCGTCATATCAATCCTTGAAAATTCAAGTACATATCATACAATATGACAGTGAAAGATGAAGATCATTTGTGACATTTTTTACAGCACTAACTTTAACTTAGCCTATGTGTCACTAATTCTTCTTCATTTGTCCAGCATACAACTCCACCTTTGTTGTATATCCCTTACATCGAATGACTCATGCTTTTGTGGAGCTGGATTTCTTTCTGTTTCTCTTGATATAGGATCATTCATCATCTATTTGACCTAATTGAGGCATGTATTTTAAATGATGACCAAGTTATTCTTATGATTCTCAAAATAATTATTTTAATTTTCAAAAAAGACTTCAACTTGGTCACTATGTCTCAACTTGGTCACTAAATATATCAACACCCTACCTATTTTATCTGATGCTCTTTTTCTAAATGTAACATTCTGATTAAAAATGCTTAAACTAGATTTTAAGATCTAGCTGAAAATCCTTCTCGCATGACATATCATTAGAACCAACATAAAATGTATTGTGTAAAGAAGACAAACAAACAACTTAAAATAAGACAAAACAAAAAAGGACACCACATTTTATTAAAAGAAAAGATAGAAGGGTTTAAACAAAGATAATAAAGACACAAAACATGATAGATCTCAAACTACAACCCTGAAATAATTTGAAAACAGAAAGAAAAATAAAACAAGCCACCAATAATCCTTCCAAGTAAGGAGATGAGTAATTTCTCAATTACGGAGCTTGACATCTTAGCCACTGATTTTCACATTATCATAACTATAGTTTTCATCACCATCAAATACATTTCCCTCAAAAAATAGGTTCTGAATCCTCATGCTCAACTCATTTCTTCCCACGTATTGTGTATTGTCATATGTTGTAAAGGATTTTGTGTGACACTCGTAGTGTCAATGTTTTGCACTATGATCAATTTTTTTTGAATTATCCTTTCTATTTCTCTTTTCAAAGTATAACAGTCTTCAATATTGTGACCTTGAAAATCAGAATGATATGCACATCGTATATTAGGATCAAAATTTCTTGAATGTGGGTCAGGTGTGTACCCAAGGAGAAGAGTAATCATGCCTCACTATCTCAATCTCTGGGACAAACTGGTATAGGATTCCCCAATTGGTATGAAATTATCCTTTGACTTCCTCCTCTTTGTAAACTCTTGCCTCGGTTGAAACTTGGATTTCGAGGTTCCTTGTAAAATTTGTAGGGGTCAAGGAAAATGTTGAGGGGCCGATGCATGCCATTGTGGATAAGAATACGGGTAAGCATACTTTTGTGCATTGTTCAAAGGATACCGAGGAAGTGAAATAGAATATCTTAGACTTTGAAAAGTGGAACCTTGTTGTAGGTGCGTATATGGATTTGATGTGTAAGCTCAGGATTGAGACAGATAATACTATTGGGTTGGACCTATCGAGCTCTGCTTTGCCCCTGGAACAACAATAGGTACGTTTTCTATTTTATTCCCTTTAGTTTCCCTTAATCGATTGTCATATCATTCCAAATATTTCAGGGAATCCCATGTCCATCATACTCCTCAAATTTAGATATATCATGGAAGAAGCTTAACACTTACAAACATGCCCCAGTCTTTATATGAAATATCTTCTCTACCCACAAGTCCTAGGAAACTTTTCATAACATTTTATGCACTCTTCATTTTCCCAACCATTTTCTCTGGCTCTTCTGGAACACTAGGATTCTTGTTATGAAATTTTGGTGGTCCCATTAACATAGATATGGGCTCAAGAGTATAATAGTGATCATCAAGAGTATTAAACATTGACTCACTAGCAGATTGAGGAAGCACAATCGTTGGACGGAAAGACATGGTAGGAGCCTCAGTAGAGGGTTGAGCAATAAAATCACAGATGATATGTGGTGTTATGAATGTAGTAGGCTTATACTGAGAATCTAGAGTAAGAGTGGTGGAAGTATTGGGATGCAATTGACGTGGAATAAATTCTGAGACATGTGATGGTGTATCAACAATAGTAGGAAACAGAATTTGTGATTTTGGTGAAAAACTCAAGGTATTTGTAGGACCAATAGCAGGAAATGGAGGAAGAGGCAACCCATTGACCCAAGCTTGGTGCTTTTCCGTCATTTGTTGCCTTAGTATCAAACTCTCTTTCTTTAAACTCTCATTTTCCTGACTCTTTGTTTGATTCATGATGTCACTCGCTATATCCTTATTGGACATAATTAACCCTTCCTTAAATTTGATATGATGTAGAGGACCACCAGCATGACACAAACTAACCACCTTAAACTAACTAAACAAGAGATAACCAATGCATTAGAGTTCAACACATTCTCAAAATTTTTCTTTTTCATTTTTTTCTTTTGAAAAGATCACCAAACCCAAGGGTGCCTACGTATCTCACTTCCGAGAGAGAAGAATTAGGTGTGCATAGTTCGTGCAGTTTACCCAAAAATGACCAATCAAACTCTCTTTCTTTTTCTTTTTCTTGAAACTTTAAGAAGAAAAGAAAATAACAAATTGTCAAAAGAATTGAAGAAAATCTTTTTTTGATTTTTTGTCAGCTTTAAGATTCCTATACAAAATAAAATCTATGATTACCAAAGAAAAATCTTTTTGGATTTTCGATTTGCATTTCATATGAAAATGAAACTTGACACTATTAAATGAAAATATTTTTGTAGTTTTCTTTTAAAGATGTATATGAAACACCTACTCTAAATAAAGAGTGAAAAAAAAAACTTTTTGAATATTGTAAAATAAGATCACCGAACCCTAGAAGGGCTGCCTACGGTGTGCATAGTTCATCCAGATTGCACAAATAAAAATTAAACAACTGACTGAACCTTAACCTAAGAGACACGACCACAAATAGACAATAAAAAATATTAATAAAATCTTTTTTGAGTTTTCAATTTGACGCTTAACATAAAATGACGCCAACAACTAGGAAAGACAAATCTTTTTGATATTTTCGTTATACGAAATGTACAAAACTTCTACCATTTTTGAATTTTTCTTTTATAAAAAGATCCTATTAAGGAAAAATCTTTTTGAAATTTTTGAATTATAAATGCTTACTAGGAAAACAAAAGGAAAATCTTTGATGTTTTTGTTTTTGACAAATGAATTCAAATGGTAAAAAAACTTTTTAACTTATTCTGGATTGTGAAAAACAAAAGCTATGAAGAACTCTAATAAGAAAAACAATAAAACTCTTTTTTGACTCACTTTTCTTTCTCTCTCTCTTTTTTTCCAACCTTTCCTTGCCTACACACTTTACTTCTAACACATGTTTTCCCCAAATCAATTCGTCAAATGACCCCATCACCCTAAAAATGCAACATTTAGCATGTAGAGATGCTTTTAAGGTAAGTCTCCTATAAAGAACCAAGTGGGTCACTCTAGGTCTTAATATGATGCAAATAAGTATGACCTAAAGTCTGACCTAGGTTGCGGTCCAACAAGGCTGTTCGAGGGAGCGTATGATCGATAGTGATTGTGACAGCTTTTCACCCACTCCATACGTCTGACGGCTCCCCTTCCTAAAATAAGGGTGGCTCAACTAAAGTTCGTGTACATGACGTGTACTCCAGAACTTACTGCAAAAGCAATAACTCGGGTTATGTAAATGATGAAAAATATAAAATGGTAACACATAAGAAAAAAACTGTAAATACGTAGCACGTAGGCACTTGATAATGATAAAACAATAACATAAATGATAACACAAACAAGACATCTATACACCACTAGTGTCACACTAAGTCGATTCAACTCAAAATAAATCTCGAATTTAGAATATCCCCAGCCGAGTCGCCAAAGATGTCACACCCTTTTTTACCAAAAGAAGATTTATTCGATTGTAAATTTGAAAAGAATTTTATTATTAAGTCGCAAAAGGAAAATTTTCTTCGAAAAGGATTGTTACATTCAATTTCAGAGTTGCCACTTGGAATAAATCGAGTGTGCCAAGTCGCCTTTGAAAATGCTTTTTCAAAATAGTTTGACTCTAAAAAATATTGATCCACGAATAGAGATTCTAGTTAAGGAATTTTGTTTACCGAGAGGAAGGTGTTAGGCATCCCTCAATTTCGTGGTTCGACCACGATCGCTCGATAGAGTATATCGGCTAGCACGATACTATAAAATGCATAAACCAAACAAAACACACAACAAATAAAAAAACAAACAATCAAACAGTCAAAACTCTAAAATGGTGTCCAGTCCAATTTATTACAAACCAAAAGAAAAAAATATTGAGATGAAAACCTAAACTATCCAAACTATGCTTTACTCGATGCCTCGGGCCTTGATCACAAACCTCTTTTGAAGACATAATATGTCAGGGCATTCTCTGGTGAATGAATATAAGTTTCCCCAAAGTATTCCCCAGCCAAATGAGTACAATTGATTCAAATGCGATAAAATAAAATTACTCAACAAACACTCAAACATTCAACAATTCATAATCCTAAATTTGCCTAGCCAACCTAAGTTTGCTTGTCGACTCTCGACTTAAAACATGATATAATTGAGTTCGACAAAATTAATTTGCATTTCAGGATCAAAGCAAAATAATATTTAATCTTACCAATTGTTCAATTTTTACCCCAAATTTCATTTTTATCACCATACAATCTAAATTGTTCAAATTCACTCCACACATACCATCAATCATATCATGAAACATATAATCATAACATCAACACCATATTAAGATAAAATAGGAGAAATAAAGTCAAAAGAAATGGGCCACAATTTTTATTTCAATCCCGAATTATTCGACAAAGCGGCGCCAAAATACCTCAAACAAGATTAAATCCGAATAAACTTCACCTCAAACTCTATTTCACCAAACTCGATATCCAAGTGCTGAATAGTCAATTTGATAACAAAAAGGGAATTGGTACAGATTATTCAATCAACTGGAAAGCTCAAATGGAATGAATTATGGTGGTGGTTCATCGATAGCTCATCGACAATGGGGTTTTGTGGGTGATATCAATCGTGCAGTCTTGACGGTGCAGAGGGTGAAGCAGGTGGCGTTCTTCGACAGGTTTGGACGAGTTTTTTAGTGAGAAAATCATTGGAAAATTTGATTCACCGGCTCTTCTCTCTTCTCCCACGTCTTCTCTCTTTTCTCTCTTAGTTCACTATTTTCTCCTTTTCTCCCTGAATTTCTCTCTATTTCTCCCTCAATTTCTCTCTATTTCTAATTCTCTAACTCGTCGATTTTTAGTCTGTGGGTATTGTTCCCTATCTACTCTCTCTCTCATTGGTTTTCTATCTCCTCCTCATCTTTCTTGTCTCACACAATCTCTCCCTCTATCTTTCTAAGTTCTCAATCTTGCCCTCTCTTCTTTTTCCCATTCCAGTGTGTGTCTGCGAGTGTATTTCATATGTGTGTAGAGCTGTTATGTGAAGTTGTGAACTATGTATGTGTATGGAATGGTGAGGAAGCAGTGTGGAGGTGTGATGTCTGTATATGTAATCCGTTAGTGAGAGTAGAAAAGATTAGTAGGGTAGGTAGGGGTACATGGGTTTGGGGGTAGGTAGGGTACTGGTTGTTATTTTTGTTAGGGTGAGGTGTCCAAAGTTGTTATGAATTTGTTATTTGAATTCTCATGGTGGAAGTATTAAATGAATGAGTGTGGGTATGGTAACGATACAATAAATGGAGTGAATTTTGACTGTGACATTTGGAAAGGATAAAATTACGTGTCAACACACTCTATTTAAAACCCAATAAGTGGTATCAGAACTTATGGTTCAAAGTTCCAATGGTATGATGAGACTAGATTAAATAGGTTCAAAGCGGTTTCAAAATCAAGATGCAACTAGTTTGGTGATAATGATGATTTTGTTTAGCTGCATGTGGAGAAAAAGTTTTAAGCATATTTCAACAATTTTGTTGCTGGTTCTTTAAAACTAAAATAAAATATTAACTTTTAACCCACTTTTAACCATAATATTTTAAATCTTATTTTTAACCATAGCAAGCAGCATCAATGAAGATTATGAGAAGAACAAAGATCATGCACACGAAGAAGAAAGTCTCAATTAAATATAATATTAACGAAATAGTTAAATAACATAATCAAAACAAAGTCTCAGTTAAACAAAGGAAGGAAACAAAAGAAGAAAGAGACAAACCTTTGATGTTTTTAACAACTTCATTTAGTGGCGACACGCTTATTTTAATTTTTGATAAAAAAATTCCTATTGAAAGAAAAACACGTGAGATTATCAAAAAAGAGAACTGTCTAGTTAATTATTTAATCATAATTTGTATATAATTTTTAAATTTATTAACTAAAAGGAATAAAGAAATTAAAG
>NC_061111.1:245134022-245196152 GCF_002878395.1 Capsicum annuum | reverse complement strand
AATGTTTTGGCATCTTGGTGGACTGATTTGTATCACTGAGAGATAGTGTGAATTTGATAAAATGTTTATAATATGGTTATGGAGGATTAGGTACCATGCTGGTACGAAGATGGATATTGATATTACTTGTTTATGGAGGATCGGGTACTATGGCGGTACGATATATGGACTTAAATTATCCCCTAAAGGTCATGACTAATTGAGCAAAAATAAGTCCTTTAGCATATGTGTTATAACGCTCCAAATCTGGTACCCGAAATGCTACACTGTGCGCATGATCCTGAAGGACCACAAGCTAACCCATGATTGATATTTGTACCTGTACACTGCATAATATAATATGATAGTATGAAAACATACATTGAAAGGCCGTAAGGTTTAATACTTAAAAAAATCTGAATAATAAAACATCTGAGTGGGGCAATAGAATACCCAAAACAAAACTGAAAATATTGTCTGAACATAATAGTCTGGAAAGCCTCTAACTGATTGAACTGTCTGAGTAAGGAGTTTATGGGATATTTCCCCAACTAACTCCAACTAATAAGCTAATTAATGAGATAATAGAGAAATAATCATGTCCTCGAAGGATGAGGAATCACTGTTAATTTTGACTGCTGATATCTGGAATCTACTGATACTCTGGAGCTCGTGTCTCTGAACCTATGGTATAAGACACCATAGCGCAAATGCATCAGTACTTTGAATGTACTGGTATGCATGTGAGGTAGGCTGAATGAATGGGGTTCATATGCATAAACAATACTGGCTAACTGACTAGTATGAACATGAGAATACATACATGCATACATAGTAACTATATCTGAAATCTTGATAACATGAGTATGTTGATGACTAACATAACTAATGACTGACTTCTGATAACTAATAACATGAGTGACTGTATCTGAAAGTCCTGAATCTGATGGAACTAGCTGAGTTCCATACTGTATCTAAGTTAACTGTATCTGAGAGTCCTGAATTCTGAAAAACTATCTGAGTTCTTTTATTAAGACTAATATTGTGACTGTGGGAAGTAGTCATCTAACCGACATGCCCCAAATGACGCATTATAGCTGAATTGGGGTCCAATCTATGCCCTAATTGGAAGGGTGTCAATACCGCGCCACAGGTAAGGACAATGTGTGAGTAACCCTAATATAACAGGTAACTCTAGTGAGAACAGTTGGAACCCTCATATAGCAGGCTAAGCCACCTCATCTACCCTCATATAGTATGCTATGATGTCTCAACCTATGCTGGGTACATAGTTCTGAAATGCAAGGATTGCTTCTAAGAATCACACCCTCATATAACAGGTGAGTTCCCATCCTTAGAATCGCTCGGTGCTAATTTCTACACCCGTCTAGATAAACACTGAACATGATTTAATGAACTGAACATGAGCTGAGTTACTGAATTCCGTTGACTGATGGAATACTACTGATGTCTGACAACTGACTGAATTCACGAGATTATGGAGATTTCCTGAGTCATAATACTGTCTGAAGTCTAAGGATTCATATCTTGACTAAGAGTATCATGAAAACATGACATGGCTCTAGGCACACAGCTAATATTTTGGGTACAAGTACCGCCAATAATACAAAACAAACAAGGAAACACGAAATCACATCCCAAAACAGTCCACAAATCACAACAAATCGTGGACCAAATAGGGGCCTCTCTCGGATTCACTATCTAGAACAAGAAAGAAATGGATACAAGGTGTAAATACACTAAAACAACCATCCAACAATAAGTTTAGCAAAAAAATATGAAGTTCCACAATATTACAATAGCAACAAGAACAAACGAGTTACATTAACAACACAAGAAGCCGAAACTAAAACAAGATACAAGATAGATAGTTAGACAAGTGTTGATGTAGTCTTAACAACCCAAGAGCATATTCCACTCTTTAACCTTTAACACTTCACACAACAAACACCTAACTCTTACAATTGACACAAGAGAGGCGTCCACCACCCAAGCACCAACGTATCAAGAAGAATGCAAAACACAAGAGAATCCACCCTTATGCTATGCCCTAGTTTCGGTTATAGAATATCTCTCTAAGAGGAGTGTTCTTTCTTCAACATTTATAAAAACTACCAACTAAAACCCTACAATGTTTAATTTATATTATATTACAAAATAAAAGACAAAAGACTAAAAGACCCTTTAATGAAAAGGGCTCCAAAAACAGCCCATGGAGTGTGCTTGGGATGGTTTTGGGCCTCCTTCACACTTAGACTTGTGCACTTTTTAGGTGGTCTTCAAAATACTCAAAAAGTGTACATGATCGTGATCGTACTCGTATCGCCCAGGACTCGATAGAAGGAAACTGACAAAGCATGACTTGCTTGAATACATAATAATCACCATAACTCATTTACTGAAGCATTTCATCAAACATATGATAGGCATAAGCTTGTACATACATGGGGATTTCATGACAATATGCTAGTTAGGCACTTTTCCTTCATTTAGGCATTAAATCAAACATATTGTAGGCGTGGTACATGTAAATATCATTGTACAACAATTAAACATCATGGTCACATTCTAATTTCATCATTCAAGGTTTAGTCATAGGTTTGCATGAATCTATATCTATAATAATTAAACTCACATAGAGATTAACACCCAACATAGAGAAAAAATCAATTTCTCATTTATCAACATGAACAAGAACAACCCAGTCATGAAATCATAAAGAAAATTCATAACTTGAAGTTGGAAAAGGGATTCTTGGATTCATGGATGAAAGGATTCCATGAATGAACACTATGAATACTTGGGCTAAGGTTCTTAATGTTCTTGAACTTGAAGAATTGGAAATCCCTTAGTTCTTGAAGATGATTGGATTTTGTTCTTAGAGATTAATGTTTGAGAGAAACCCTAATATTGATTGTGAAGTAATAATTAACCAAATAGATGAAATCGGATATAATTGGGTATATATATAGGTGGGTCGTAAATGACCAAAATACCCTTTTTAAAATGACTTAAAAAACTGAACGGTGGGTGTGACGGTCCATCGCTAGATTGACAGTCTATCGGCCCTGACCGTCGCTTCTAGGAAGAATGGGGTCTCACTATTTTGGCTGCGACAGCTTGGGTGACGGTCCATCGCAAGTTCGACGGTGTGTCAACCTGATCGTCGCACCTTATCCAGAAGGTGGCCTCACTATTTCTCTTGCGACGGCCTGAGTGATGGTCCGTCGCTTTTCCGATAGTCCGTCGGCCTGGGACGTCACTCCTAGGAATAAGGTAGTTCTCACTGCCTTGCTGCGATGGTCATGGGAGACGGTCCGTCGCTAGTCTGATGGTCCGTCAGCCTCACCATTACATCTGGGCGGTTTTACTGCCTTCTGTATTTTGGCCAAAACTTTCTCCTCCGATGTTGGATTTTGACGAAATTGGTATCGTTGGAAACCTAATTCAATTTCCCACGTAAAAAATGTGAAAATCTAAAAAAATACCATGTGTACAAAAGTGGATTTATCTTTTAAAGAAAATTTCTAACATTCTTGAGATGATTTCAAGCTAGAAAAAAGTATGGGTATTACATGTGTACAAATTAGTATTGATTTTGAATGGTTATGGGGTTTAATAAGATGATAATGAACTAATGGTTTCCTAATTGTGAGGTTGAAAAGGACATAATTGTTACTTATGGTATTATTGTTGATTTCATGGTTGTTTACGTGATGGTTGATACTCTTGATGGTAACGTGGCTTGTTTGTAAAGCATTTTTTGCCCATCATTGATATATTTGATGATTTATTAAACACTTTTTATGTTTTGATATATGTCTACTTGTTATTCGATTTATATTGTATACATGTGAAATTGAGGCCTATGATACGACCCCATCTCGAACGTTTTATAAATGATCTTGATCCAGGGTGAGCACTCTATCTCCAGGCTACCACGGATCATGCTAGTAGTTCTTGTCCATCTTTTGGGCCATAAGACATTATTTATTTTTCTTTATTTTAGATATGATTTTTGTTTAGAAGTTGTTATACGATGACTTTCAGGTCATCAGAATTTTAATAGGCAGTTTGTTTGATTTTTGCATGAATAATGATTTGACTGGGAGTTATTACCGTTAAGTTGGTTTTTATGATAATCTCGTCTTTATGTTGACTAAATGATTGGGTAATGGTTTATGTTAGATGATTCTCCCACGAAAAGATTAGTGTGGGTGTCACTCATGGTCATTTGGGTCATGACAAAGTTGGTATCAAATCCCTAGGTTCGTTGATCTTATCGTACAAAGACATGTCTAGTAGAGTCTTGTAGAACGATACGAAGATGTCTGTACTTTTCTTTAAGAGGCTAGAGGACTCTAGGAAAATTCAAATTGTTCTTTCTTTCATTCTATTACTTGATTTTAATTAATATCTGGCAATCAAATTGATATATGACTTCTTTCATTTTTATTTTTGCAGATAGTGAGAACACAAACAAATGAAGCAAGAATTGAGGTGCCAAAACCGACTGTTTGGGATGCAGTTTGGGGTAAAGAATAGGTGAGAAGAGGACGAGGTAGAGAAAGGATAGCAGCGCCCACCAGAGGCAGAGCTCGTGCCATAGAGACCAGCTAGGGAGAGGTTAGTATTTCCCACCTCTCTCACATGAGGATATGTGTAATGCCCCATACATTAATTGCTCAAATAATTCATAAAAAATGAACTTTAAGACCCCTATATCAATGGTAAACCATGTCTAGTTGGGATGGTGAGTGTTGGGGGTGCTTTTAGACTTTGGAAAGGGATTGATGTCGCAAAGAGAATGCTCCGCAAAGGTTCCGCATCGCGGAGACATCACAAAGCTCCACTGGAATGGGTTTTCCTTGGACTTGCACTGCAAACCTTAAGGTTTACTTTGGTCTGGTACTGCAAACCTTGTGGTTTACTTTGGCCTTGCATCACAAAGCCAAAGCCAAGCATCAAAAGGTTCTCCGTTTTGATTTAATTTAAGGGAACTGAGATCTTTTCACACCCTATAACTATCCTTAATCCCTTATGAATGAAATTTAGCTCTTTAAACATGTCTTATCACTCACAAAATCCCCAAATCATCTTTACATAAGCAAGAGAGGAGAAAACACCTAGGATTTGAAGATTTTAATCTCCAAGAGTCAAATTTCTCTATGTTCTCTTCGATTTCAAGGTATGTGGGACTATCCTAAATCTCATGGGTGTAAGTTTAATATTTTTAACAATTTATAAAGATATATAATTACGCATATGTAATGGATTTTGGAAATCGTTTGAAAAGCATGCATCATAAATCCATGTTCAATGAAATTATGAAATTTCTAGGGAGGTTTCTCATAAACTTGAATTATAATCATGTGCATATATGATATGAGTTTTGAAAAGTGATTTATGAGTATGATTTTTGAAATTTCCCCCTCCCATGATGAAATTTATGGTCTTAACATGTCATGGATTATGAAACAGGTTTGAAGGCCTGAATTATAAGGCCTTTTTTATCATGAGATTTACGTATAACTAATGTTGGGGTTGTTTTATGAATAAGGATAATTCTTGAGTTTTAAGTGCCTCTTAACATATTATGCATAGTTGTTTTACATGTTTTTCAAAGAGGTGATTATTATTCTAAATGTTATTGTTTCATAACGAAGAATTGCATGTGTTTTATGTAAGAATTGACCACCACATATTAAAGTATTGAAAAGAGAGTATTTTGCATAATTTTATATGATATTTGATACAAGAACTCTCTCAAGTGATGTTTAAATCTTTTGGGTGGTCATTAACATTCTTTTGAATAAAAAGTGCTATGGATATAATGTGGTATGATATGAACGACTTGCAAGTCTGGGTATGACGATACCCTGTTATGATATTCCCTTCACATAATAAGAAATTAAATGTTTTATAAGCATAAAGTATGATTTTAAGAAGGTTAAAAATGGTCTTAAAAGAGAGATAGATGGTTACCCGAAGAAGGTGCGAGTTCAGATAACTCTTTCCACGAAACCGTGTTTTTCCAATGCATGATTATGATATGATATCCTATATGGGAGGATAATTGGGATATCTCACTTAGGGGGTTCCTACGGTATACTCACATGGTGGGTGCACCAGCTTATAAAACTTCAATCCTTGCGGTAAACTCGGATAGGGGGATTGATCGCCAAGTCAAGGGTGGACCCATATAGCCCGTGGATATTTAGAATTGTAGGGTGTACCATCTAGCTCAGAACTAAAGCAAAGAGTTGATCAATATTTTACAATCAGGAATTGAAGCTTTTTACATTATGCCCATGTGTTTTTGTATATATATTATGATAAATTATTTTCACAATGCTCTCAATTATTTTTATATGAAATGTATATTGTTTTTGTCTAGTTTTACATACTAATACTCTCCAACTACTGACCCCCTCCCTCCCCCTCCATATTTCAGGTTATGCAGTATAGTCCCATGGTCTATCACATTAGTAGAACATTTGCGATATAACAGAATTGGTGAGCCATCCATCTTTCAAAAGGCATTTACACATATGTTTGAGTACTTCTAGTTTATGGTCCAGCTGGGTGCCTTATCCCAGCCTAGACAGTTAGTATTTAGAAAAGGCTTCGTGGACGAGTTTTGGTTATTGTATATTGTCATAACATTATTGACATAATTTGATTTTCAAATTCCCTTAGTTTCATTATATCTTTCTCACTTTGATTTTTGTATGAATTATGCTTATGATGGTATGCTAAAGAGTCTCCCAAACCTTCGTGGTTTGGGATACCCATCAAAGCTAGGACCTCAGCTCGGGTTGTGACAAGCTTGGTATCATATTAAAGTTCATGGTCCCAAGGTGTCTACGAAGCCATGTCGAGTAGAGTCTTTTTAATAGGTGTATAGTGTGCCACGCTTCTTAGGAGGAAGCTACGAGTCATCTAGGAGATATTTCCAATTCTTTCATCCTCTAGATCGTGCTATTGTGATGTCCATATTGAATTTATCCAAATTACTTCTTTACTTTTATTATTAGCTATGTCTCATTGTTGAGGCGATTCAAGTGCAAAATCTTAGAGTCTAAATGATATGCTCCTTTCTAATTGAGTCATAAAAGGTTATGAAATTGCACAAGGACTTGAGAGGAGTCCGTTTGTGCTTCAAAATGTGTTGATTTGATCTTACACCCCTATCTACATCAATCATATATTTGAGCTTGAGGTATGAAGTGTATTCCTTTCAAAATCCTTCTTGCAGATGTCATGATTAAGGGTAATGATACATGTCAGAATGTTGGAACAGTATTTCCACCCAAGTAGTAGTATGTGATAAGGTGTCATAACCTATGAGCAGTACAATCGTTCCAAAGTTAGTGCTATGAAACCATAAGTTTAGAGGTTATAAGTGGGGGTAACTCTTGAGTGAAGAAGGTAGATGTAGTTGTGTGACCTTTAAGTGGAAGGTGGTGTACCCCTTCATAGTGATTAGCTATGATTATAGCAAGGTTAGTAGATCGTGTGGTAGCCGTGGAGGAAGTGATTAGCTATGATTATTATTTATTTAAATAGAGAAGGAGCCCAGAATGGATAGTTATGGTGGTTGTAGAAATCATTTATAGGTTGTGAATGGAAAAGGGTAGATTAACGAATAAGTTGTAAGTAAAGTCTCACAAGTGTTTATAGGGTCTTAAAGGTAGTTGGGATGTATGTATAGAAATATACTATGAGAAAGTATAATATGCTAATAAGATCGTAATGGGTTATATTATACGATTAATATCGACTATCCTTATTATGTGACTTGACACCCTTGATTGTCTTTTCTCTAGCAGTTGTAAGATAGTACTGTATGTGAGAAGGTGTGTGGTAGATTATAAGGTGTGGTAGTAATGTCGTGGAGAGAATGAACTTGTGGGCCGTAGTTAGATGAAATGAGGAATTTGAGTTGATTTCCCCATTTGATGGACTAGTATAGTATGTGGCATGCTTCATCAATGGTACGTGATTAATGCTAGACTATAGGTTTGGAAATTGTGGTGGTAATAATAGTAGCTAATACTAATGATGCATGTTTTATGGGAACGAATTAATAGGCTTGATGTGATGTCTGAAATAGCCTAGGTTGGCAACTTGTGGAAAAAAGTGGATAATTGTGATATATATACATGAGGACTAGTGTTAAAATCATTAATTGTGGCTGAGTCATTAAGTGGATAAGAGTGTTAAGTATATAAGAATAAGTCGAACCTCAGGTAGCATGTGATTAAATAAGGTTTTATGTGTAAAAGTGTCATGTTTACCTAGTTCATGTTCTTAAATTTCTTAGTATGGAGAAGCCAAGAGAGCTATTGGTCCTTTTTAGAGCTGAATGGGGGGAAATATAGATAGATGATGTGAGTTCTTGGTCTAGTTTTAAAAACTTTGTTAAGTTTTAAGGGTATGCGATTAGAGGTTTAATGCTAGTATGTTAAGTAGTGGAGAATGGATTGTTATGTTATAAGGAGTGTGGATGTATATGCTCATAAGAGTGTGAGTTGTAGGGTGATGGCTATAGAGGATAGCTAAAGTTAAGAGTATCATCCCCGGAAAGCAATGCCTTCAAAGTATAGTTTATCAGATACCCTTTTTGTGTTGAGAGTTCTGGCTATTGATTTTATGTGAGGTTATGTCCTTAAGTCTAGGATTATGAATTTGATCAAAGGGGGAGATGATAGACTAAGGTAGGTCTTGAATTGTCCCGACCCAACTTTTCAGGTCATGATGGCGCCTACCATAACCCACCAGTAGGCAAGCCAATTTGTAGTCCGGAATGGCTAGTAACGGACTACTCAATAACATAGGAAAATAATGCAGAATATATGAGATAAAGATCAATAAATAGATGAATCCCAAAACCTAGTGGTATCAGTACAAGAGTTTCTAAACATAATAAGAGTATAAAAGTGATATATCAAGGAGAAATACACTGATTCAACTTACCTCTGAATACAACTTAGAGGCTAGTCTAATACATAGGAAAGAGATAAGTAATACTCCGAACAGAGCTCACTAAGTCTCCAAATCAAGGCTACTCCACACGATGCACACATCAACAGCGATAACCCGTACTATGATCTGCAGGATGCAGAGGTATAGTATGAGTACGAAACAAATGGTACTTAGTAGGCAACTGCCAACTGAGCTTCAAAGATAAAGTAGATATATACAACATATAAAAAGAATGGAAACTACAACCAATAGTCCATAAATCATGTAATAAGTCAATTAGAATAACAAGGAACAACTATCCTATTCATGTCCAAGTGTCTAACCTAATAAGACTAAGGAAGTATCAAGGTGAACTATCCTATTACAGCTGCATTCAATATATGCCAATGCTATACCATATATCCCAGGTCAATATACAAATAAAGAGCGAAAGAAATATATAATGTAATATACATGGCGAAGGAACGACTATACAATATGAACAACGAAGGAAGGGATATCCGATAGTATCATGGCTTCATATAGCTAGATATATATAAAATATATATAAATAGGAATTCATCTCAAACCTAACCTAGATCATCATGTTCTCATTTTAAGACCTTATTATAATACTATCAGGGTTCAATACCAACATACTCAGGAATTCTAATCCATATAGCTAGACATAGAATAATCGTACATAGTAATGCAATCATAAGACAGCAAAGGACGAAGACATACCTCAATCCCAATACTGGATCAATGACCAATCTGTCATAGGCTAGCCATATAATGATCATAACAATGATAATAAAATATCAATAACATCATAAATAACTGGCTACTCTGGATAACAAAATTCCCAGCCAAGCCTATGTGTACCCCCACCGCCCCAGACTCGAAAGGTTAAATCAACATACAACAACATAAGGCATATTCTTCACCCATATCTATGCAACCATCCCATATCGGCTGATAGACATAGGTGCATACTAGTGATAGGCGATGCGCATGCAGGAATGAATGTAAAGTATATCATCAATATCACAACTCATAATGACTGTCCTCATCAAGACCATCATCATCGTAATCAACCTCCGGCATTTCCGGGAATCAATATCATCTCAATAGTATTCTCCGAAATCAAACCGTGTATCAATATCATCACAATATCCTCCATATTTGCCGAGTATCAATATCATAACAATATTCTCCGGCCTTGCCGGGTATCAATATCATCTCAATAGTATTCTCCGGACTGGAACCAGGTATCAATATCATCATAATATCCTCCGATCTTGTTGGGTATCAATATCATCTCAATAGTATTCTCCAAACTCAAACCGGGTATCAGTATCATCATAATATCCTTCGGTTTTGTCAGGTATTAATATGTTATCACAATATCCTCCGGCCTTACCGGGTATCAATGTATCATCATAACTATCGACACATAAATATAGGCATATAATAGGTGCACAAACACAAGCCGATATACTCATAACCGTAAAGATATCTATCTTATCAATACATCCCAACTACTCGTTATTAGCTAACCAACAATTATTATTATTAAACCACTAGTTCTCTAGTCATCACATGACCTCTAGTTATTAGCCTAAACATTATCCTTCACATAATCCTTATTCACGGGATAACAAATAACCATTATTCATTTAATAGACAAAACCTAACATCTAGTCTAGGTTCATCATTAGACCTAAACCGTCATTTATCCACCATTCATTATTATCAACTATTCATCCTATTTTTGTTAATCATTACTAGAAAGCACATTACTACTTGTCGCCTAACCATCTTTTATTAATTGACATCATTCATTAACTAACCATCGTTAGCTACTATGTTCTAACTAAGAAAGATTCATTAACTAATACATTAGTTTCCTAGCCATCAAGTGCAATTGTCAGCTAATAGACAACTAGTTACCACATAGCTTAACCATCTAACTAGAAGAACAACCATAAGATTACATTTTAGTTATAATTACATTATTTATAATGGTAAATAATCATGAACCTACCAAACCTATGCATGCCATCACCAGTATTCAATCAATGGAATAATAAGCATCATACCACATCTTCCTCTGTCCCATATCGGAGAGATTTGTATACAAACATATACATATTCTTGTTCATGAATCGCAATCACATCATTCATAATGATAAACACTTCTTGGATATTTAATTATTACCATAACACTATACTTGGCCCATTAATTTATCCGGAATAATCACAACATCATAATCAAGGCCTTAGGCTCATATATATTTCCGGAACTCATATCAATAATCATATGTATAAGCCATAGCATACCTCTAATCATCTCGCATATAGGAGGCATAGTATCAATAAATATGTTATCATCTATCACACAAAAGGCATCTCACTTCTAGGAGGCATAATATAGATAGACGTATAATTGTCTATAAAATATCATATATCGATAGGTCATACGTCAAGACAACGAGGAATATCGCTTCTCTAGGCTAATTTACATATCTAAAAGGACCATCATCTCTATAGGTCCAACAATCATAACTAAAGGAAATGGCATCTCTATAGGCCAAATATCAAGTCTAAGTGGAAATAGCATCTCTATAGGCCAATCATCAAGTCTAAGAGGAAATAGCATCTCTCTAGGCCAATCATCAAGTCTAAGAGGAAATAGCATCTCTATAGACTAATCATCAAGTCTAAGAGGAAATAGTATCTCTATAGGTTAATCATCAAGTCTAAGAGAAAATAGCATCTCTATAGGCCACATAATGTATCTAGGAGGAATATCATCTATAAATGCCCAATATCACTTCCACAAATAGTATCATAACCATAACTCAAAAGCCACAATCTTGAAACATCAATACAAATTACCAAGTTATGAAGTAACCTTATTCTAAGGTTTACTAGCCTCATCTATGTCTAACATCCACAACTAAGTCCACAAGACTTAACATAAGCTTAGGCCTAAGTGGGCCGAATGATCTCACTTCTAATCCATAATTCCCACAATTAGGCATACTATGCCCCAAACTAGGCTAAGGTATCTAGTTCATATTCTAGGTGTCAAGCAAGCCATATTAAAGCGTAAGATAGTAACTTCGACAAGAAACAAGAATACTCAAGTCAACTCTACCAAACTTATGGTTCCAAAACTATCACACTAGCCCAATAAGGCTAAATATACAAATCATGCTTCAAATGCTAAAACAATATTCCAAGAATAGCATTATATCATATTCATGCTACAAATTTACCCAAACTAGGGAGAAGGCAATAAGATTCTACAAGGGTATTAAGTAATTCAACCTACGGGTCAAAACCCCCATCTAATCCCCAAACCTATATGTATATTCAATATTAAGTCATTATATCCAATATCAATCTTAACATTCACATTCACACGCAATATATATCACACATCATCCATGAAAAAGAGTAGACAGAAGCCTACCTCAAGGCTAAACCGCAAAATCACACTTCAAGCACCACATGCTCGTCTTCACTTCACAATACCCAAAATGCCATCGCACTATCGAAAACATAATCTACTCATCAATACGAGTCTAACGATACCCACACTAAACTATTGTGTTTTGGGTCCAAAAACAACACAAAAAACCTCAAGTGGGTCCCACATATGGAAATCGTATTTTCAAGGTCAACCCAGTGCTCATACGTCACCAAGGAATCATAAACCTCAATTAATGGGTGAAAAAAAAACCAAATTTAGGCCGAAATCAAGCCCTAAGCTAAATTGGGATTTTGGGTCAAGAACTAAGAAATTCACCAATAAAGTGATAAAATCTTACCTTAATCCGGATGATAATCATGTTAACAGATGTTTACCAAGCTCCCCAGACACCCACAAGACTTAATTATGAGTTATCATACCCATTTAGGATTTTAGGCTCTAAAAAATGAGTCAAAATGGTGAAAAACGCGGCCTATAGAGTGCTTAAATACCCCTACCAGCTTTGGTGATGCCGCAGTCGCTGTCTGGGCCACCAGCAAAGTCAAAAACATATTTTTGACCCTCGAAACTCATTCAGAATCCAAAATATATGATTCAGTAGTGAAATTTGAGTATAAACCACATTTCAAATTCATTGGAATTATCAAAACTTTTATCTGAGATCGTTTTGGTAAAAAGTAGGGCCCACATTTATAGTTTTGATTTTCATAAATTTTGCTCAATTGCCCGAAATAAGTTTGGGAGCCTTGGGACCCGAACCAAAGGTCTCCCTAGACTAGAATAGATATTTCAGATCTATTGGCGCAGTCAGAATTTTCATCCGAGATCATTTCACTGAAGTTTTCACTCGGTGGCTATTTGGAACCAGTGAAGACTTCAAAACAAGAATTGACTCTAAAAATCAAACAAACTGTCCGGTAACCAAACCATTGTGTAAAAACCCAAGATCCCATACTGAGATGTCACACGGTTCTTATGACCCCAAAGGACCACAAGTTAACCCTTAACTGATTCAATACATCTATACATATACATACTTAAACTGAAAACTAAATACTAATACATCAATATCCATCTGAAAAGCCTCTAAACTATCTGAACTGTGGAGTTGATGGGACATGTCCCCAACTAACTCCGTCAACTGAGAATAAATAAAATCTAATGCAGTAATTAGTAAACTGAGATTCGTCCTCGAAAGAAGAGGACTCACTTCTACTACTACTAACTGGAACTGAACTGCTGAGGACACTCTGGATCCTGTTCCTCAAAACCTATGGTGCCAAATAAAATACCATAGCGCAAATGCGTCAGTACAGGAATGTACTAAGTATGTAGACGAGGTAAGGCCAAATGCAAGGGCTCATGCGTGCACAATATCTAAACTGAACAGTCATAAAAATGTCGCACGAGAACACATACATAAATGCACAGACCATAATCACAATCATCACAACTCTAGATACGGAAACTTGGATACCACTTTACCGCAGACTAAACTCACTACTGACACTGAGATACTGAATCACCGATTCATCTGATACTGATAACTGAGGATTTGGATATACTTATATCAAGGACTGAATTCTGAGCTTTACTACTTTCGACTGAAAGGATTTGAGATCAACCTCTCTAACGGATGATTTCAGAAACTATTATCAATTATAAGAAATATAAATATATCTGAATCTAACAACAAGGGTACTCAATAGAATTTGAGACTGTGAATCAAGCTTGTCTGGCGGCATATCTCTTAATATGGAATCAAATAACTGTATATGAGACCAAGCCTATCTAATGGGATGGTCCGTGAATCAATGGAACTATCTGAGTTCCTCATAATGATAGATGACTGTATCTGACAGTCCTGATTATTGAAGATTGATACTGAAACTGAAACTGAAACTGTGGGAAGTAGTTACTTAACCGACATGCCCCGACCTACCATAGGTGAGGTTCAACTTATAACCCCAGTTGGAAGGGTGTCAATTCCATGCCATGGGTAAAGACCTCTCTCTGGTCAATCCTATCTGACGGATGACCCTTACCAGGCAGTTGACCTAAGGCAATATAACAGTCAAATACTCTCTCTGGAGGTGACAGCCTTTTCCTAATGGTGATTCCTATATCTTGCGCTGGCTACACAGTTCTGGAGGTCAGGGATTGCTACTAACAACTCCGGCCTCTCTCGCTGACGGGAGGAGCCGCCATCCCTTCCCTTGCTCGGTGCTAGTTTCTACTCCCAACTGAAAGACTCTGAGCTGAATTTGATACAGATCATGTTTCTCAAAATATCTAACTGAGTTACGCTGAGATCACTTGGTTCTATATCTGATAGAATGCTATTAGATCACGGTATATGACTGATAATATAGAGCTTGAATAGATTATTCAAATCGCTTCTGAGATTAGAATTGAACACTTTAGTACTATTAGATCTGACCCAATTTCAGGACTGAAGCTAGATTACTAGCGATACGAAGATTACAAAGATAACTGAGATTACTGAGCTTTCTTAAGTTTTGCAATTGTCTGAAGATATAGAATTCTTTAGTTCACTGAGTTCTGAGAATCATGGCTCGACTGGAATTATCGTGAAACTGACACGGGCTCTAGACTGCAGCTAAATTGTCTGGTATAAAGATCCCCAGGACTCGATAACATAGAATAAAACATAATCATTCCTCCATCATCACAACCATTCATTCATTATCATCATCACAATCATTCATTCATCATCACAGCCATACATTCATCATCATTATCATTAAAGCATCTCTTCAAGTATTTAGGAATCATATCATATGTGCATCCTCACAATCACTAAGACAATGCGTCGAGCATTTAGGGATCATAAACATATAATAGCGTAGGGGAAACATGCTACTAGATCATACTCTATTCAACAAGGTCTTTCCTCAAGTACTTCAAACCAAAACCAATCTTGACATGTATTTGGACATCATATGATTTGGGGAAAACTTCATACTGTCACGTCACAACTTACTTGCTAACTACTTGGCACGTATTAAGAACTTAGCATATATCAAAGAGCACATAATTGTGGAAATTTACTACCATCATATCTCCACTAGCTCACTAAGGTCCTTCAACAATCACTAGACATGCACGAGTTCATACTTATTTGGGGATTTCCCACTATCATGGAATAATTCGTTTACTTGGATATTTTATCAAACACTAGGCATGCATAAACTAACTCACAATTTGAGGTTTCATCTTTAACATACTACAATGGCCCTTATGCTTCACCTAAGCTCTTTATCAAACCTATGGGGGACATGTTTCGCTTATTCAACCATTTCTACAACCAAATACTATGAACACATCACATAAATTCCACATACTAGGGTCAAAGCTCATAAATCGTGTACACAAATATGAATCAAAACTCAACCTCACAAGGAACATCAATTTCAACTCATATACATCATGGAATCTCATAAACATAAAAATCTTAAAGTTTTAAAAAGGGTTCTTGAGCTTCTTGGATGAAAGGGACCCAAGAATCAACATCTACATACTTTGGGGAAACTCTTTTCTTGAAGGCCTTTGGAGATATTCTTGATTTCTCTCGATCTTTCTTGATTTTTGCTTGAAGAAGAGTGGGGAGGATTTTTTATTTTGGAAACCCTAGTTTTGGAGTGGGAAGAGAGAAATGAGGCTGAGATCCCTTAACCGGGTATTTATAGAGGCTAGGGGAAAGGAGAAAAGACCAAATGCCCTTGAAATTAAGCTGAAAAATTCTGATTTTACATGCTGGCGCGACACGCCATAATCACGCCAGTTCACTGGAAAATGGACAATTGGGAAATTGCAGGACGACGCAACGCAGTGGGGATCACTTTGCCAACTTGGTTGCGAACTGGAACTTCACCGCGATGCGGAGGAATCGCGGAGGTCCACTAGAATTTGACGGTTTCCATTTTCGCTGGCTCCGTGACGCGCCAGAAGGCCAGGTGACACACTATCTCACTAAAATGGCTCTAACTCTTCACCCGAGTGTCCGATTTGGGCGAATTTGGTATCGATGGAAAGCTTATTCAATGCTCTACATGACAAAAAATAGAAATTAGGAAAATTCCAGATGATTCAAAATATTTCATACTTGAGAAGATATTTCTGAAACTTTTGGACTCGAATTTTCACTTTACTGATTATGCTCTAAGGCTCCAACTAGAAGAGGACTTCGCGGGGTATTACACATCGGCTCCAACAAGTCATAAATGACTTGGGGCAGTTATGGAGAAGCTCAAACTGTGAAGATAAGCATGAATATGGAAGATAACCTGAAGGGTCATTACAACATCCACTACTAAAAAAACTTTCATCCCCAAAAGTCAACTGATAGAAAGAATCTCAAAAGCTCGAAAGGATGAGGTACTGGGCTCACATACTCCAAGAAATACTTCCCAAGTAGCCTCAATGGAGAGAAAACACTTCTAAAGGATTTTGCCATAGGTATCCCTTTTTCAACCAACACTCTCATTCTACTTCCAAAATAACCAACTCAACTTAACTGCTAACTAGCCTTCTGCTGAACTAGAAAGGCTGATGCACGCACATCTGAATCACATCATGATGATACCATCTCTATATCCATATAAATTAACAAAAGCTCATCCAAGCCAAAAGAAAATCAAGACATAAGTCATAAAACCAACTCCAAACCTAAAAATAACATTCTTTAACCATTTTACACATTCTATCAACTCCAAACTAGGAGGAAAATCACCTAAGTCTCATCCACTCCATCTCATCATGGAGCAATCAAAGAACTAAAGCTAATCTGCTAAAAGTCCATAAGGAAAACATGAAAATAAGCTCATAAGGCATTATCTGGGCATACAAATAGAGATAATCAAGGAATGCAATCCATGCCAATTGTCATGACCCACACTACAAGAAAAATAGCCTATAAGAAAGAAAAATCTGGTCCCAAAAAGTCCAAATCTCATCCCAATTGGTCTTTTTGGATGGAAAAAACTGATCATGTCCCGTCCTAACAGGCTCCGCCGTTAAAGCTCAGTAGCGACGACGCAACAAAGCCAGTCCTTAAAAACCTTTTGTGATGGCCAATAATTCGGTCGTAGTTATCCTTTTGCGACGATATATCTTGTCCCAAACAACTAACTACCTGGTCGTAATTATCCTTTTGCGATGATATATCTCTTCCCAAATAGACTAACTACCTAGTCATAATTATCTTTTTGCGATTGTATATCTTGTCCCAAATAGACTAACTACCTGATCATAATTATCTTTTAGCGACGAAATATATCATCCAAAATAGACTAACTACTTGGTCATTATTATCTTTTAGCGACGATATATCTCGTCTCAAATAGACTAACTACCTGGTCCCAAATTATCTTTTAGGGACAAGAAATAATTGGTCCTAAATTATTCTTTAGCAACGAGAAATACAAGAAATACACTCAATAGAGAAGGGACAATTGGTCTCTAAAATTACCATTATTTGCTTTCATATATACATAAAAACACCATATATATACACACACATTAGTCATGTCATTGTTTACACAAATACTTCATGGAAAAAATAAAATTGGCATTCTCTATTAACTAATACTATTAATATAGATGTCTTGTTGGCTTTATCCGACTACCTAGGCCCTATGATTAATAAACCTCGAAACATTTCCCACAGAGATAGCATCAATGCAATACTCTGGCCCTCCATCAGACGTCATCTCAACATCCTTCGGCCAGTTTCCCGACAGAAACCTCACCCAGCCGTCTCTGTAGAACAACAAAATAAAATAAAGTGGATAAGAAAACAAAACAAAGAAACCAAAGCCCAAATGGGAGAATAGCGCTATTGTCATGATGCCTGATCTCTGGGAAAACTGCAACAGCCAAAACTATCAGAGAGTGCAAAAGTTGGATAATTTGTACACAGCTAAATCTTATATCAAGTCCAGGAGAAAATAGTAGTTTTGGAGGCGCCATTCGGCTAAACCTAGAAGACCTGTATATGACATAAGAGAACAAGAAATGGAAATTTGGGCGATAAAATAACAGGATACTTGCCTCCCTCCCATCAAGCCCTTTCATTATTTGCAAGCAGTCAATGTCAAAAACATAGTTGTTATCTGCTGCAGGGTCAATCTGATCTGTCCTCTTCAAAAGACCAATGTATTCATATATGGTTGCTCCATAAGGAATATAATCCCATGATCTCACACCCCATCCCTTGTTTGGAGTACGAAAAAACTGCCCGTTGATATAGAAACAACCTCAGAAATGAATATGCAACACTCATATGAATAGAAGAATCTGAAATCTGGCTAATGAACAAGTGAAAGAACCACAAGCCGATATCTCAATCCTTTCTGAGAAGTGTGGTTGACATAGGCAGGTCCGCACCCACAATTTGGACCACACTCAAAAACACCAGCCTTTGGCTCGATGAGTCTACAAAGAAAAATATACCGAAAATAAAAGGCATGTTGAAGGAATTCTACTGCAAACAGAATATTAATAAGGTCTCGACTTTGCTGTCGAGTACCAAACAAAGCTCAATTAGCAGTTGTCAAAAATTAAACAGGGAACTAACGAGCAAGAAATTGCATTATGCTATCTCATATAACTACAGTGAAATGATGAGCAAGAAATTGTCTATGCCATAACTTATAAGACAAACCAAACAGGTATCAGATAAGGAAAATTCATATAAAAGGGATCTTGAAATATTCTTTGTTCTATTCGTCAGAATTACTTACTAACGGGTACCATAAAATACCTTTAAAATAAGTCCGGAAACTTAAACATTTTTGTTTCTCTAAACAAGAAATTATCAATTAAGTCTAGAGTAAAATGAACTACTTCTTGTTTAGTGACACGACTTTCAAGATAACACCCACTGGCAACAAGGCCATAAAGATTTTTGGTGCCTGCACTACCTGCAAACTGAGGCTTCCACAAAGCAGTTAACATGTTTTGCACCTAGCTTCAGGGCTTACAGAACCATAATAATGTAAGGCCCGAGAAAATATAAAGCAATATGAAAGAACAGTGAGGTATAAAAAACTCCCACTAGTCTATTTCCTAAAACAAATACACTGATAAAACCACCTTCCTCATTTTTCTCAATTAGTCAGCAGAGGACTTTCAAGAGAGGAAAAGGAGCAGTTAAATGAGGCACCCTTGTCAAATCCCCTAGAAATCCCAAGAGATCTAAAAATATCTATTTCCTATTAAAATTAAAAAAACACAGAAAGCAGAGAAGGAGCACTATTATATGTAAAAGGGATGATCAAAGTGCAAAGATCCAAACAATAAAATAAGTAGCATGTAGACCTAGACAATCATGCCTCTACAGTAGGCAATCTCTGCGCAAGTAAGCATGTAGGATTAAAAGTGGAGGTGGATGTTAGTAACCGAGGTAAACGAAAATCATCTGTAACTTAAACTTACATCTCCGACAAATGAATGAAACACTGTACTCACCTACCACCATCTTTATGAACATAGGGAAAATCAGAACCATTGAGTTTAGCACAAGAACAAATTCTTGGATTAAGACAAGAACCACGACAGTTGCATCCTGTGGGAGCTGATGGGATATTTATTCCTTTAGCGTATATAATACCCCTGGTATAAGTGAAACCTGAATGTTGTGTAAAGATTTAACATCAAAAAGATAGGCACAAATGGGTATGAGCTACTAGCAAGATGATTACAGGCGCAAAATTTTTTACATATCCATTAGCCCCATCCCTTAAGAAATCATATGCTAAACATTCACATGACACTGACTTGTGAATGAACATTATAATCAATGGAAGCAAAAAATCAGAGCACCAAAACACATTCAAATTAAAGTGAACTATAAACCCTAGAAGAAACTTGTAAACACTACGGCATTAAAAATGCAATTCCCTAACAAAAGAATTACACAAAGCCTCAGCGCCCAACAACTCCAATTAAACTCTACAATCGTGAAAATCCAGCTAGTACTAATTGTAGACTGTTCTTATGAATCTTCAACATCTAATTCCTCTCTATTTTGACTCCGTTTTACAACTTCAAAGCGCAATACTACTAATCCAAATCGAAGTGAACTATGAACCCTAGAAGAAACTAGTAAATCCTACGGCACTAGCAATGCAATTCCTTTGGAAAAAAAATAACACAGCCAATAATTACAACCTCAATAATAGATTTCGACGAGCAATGACTCCGATTAAACTCTACAATCGTGAAATGACTATGCTTATGAATCTTTAATATCTAATTTCGCTCTATTTTGACTCTGTTCTACAAATTTATAGCGCAATACTACTAAAACCAAAACTAAATCATACCTCGGATTCGCGATAGATCAGATAAACCAGGGCAAATTATTAGCTGCAATAACCCATAAAATTGAAGAAGCAATTGGAAAATCGGTGCAAAATTGGTGTGTATAGTATATGATTTGCGACCAGGCGCTGTATTTTCTTTGAGGATTGAAGGCGACGATATCATGTACTACAGTACTCGTATATCTATAGAGAGGCGGCTTTGCAAAAGCACGAGCTCTTTTTTTTTGGGCGAGGGAAGGTGGGTTCCGGTAATGTTAAAAGTAAAAAGAATTGACGCGTAAATAAGTTTTATTGAAATTAAATATTTTATTTTGGTGTTTTTTTCCCTCTCAAAGCTCCCAATTAACATTTGGGACCAGCTGAAAAAAATTAGGGACCTAATCTTTTACTTTCGCATTAACATATAAAATTAAGGATCGTAATTTAATCTCGACCTAATAAGTATACTTTTGAAGACCAAATTATTGACTCATCCCTGAAAGTTGGTCTTACATAAACCTTTTTCTTGTAGTGTCGAAACGAGCCCTAGACGTGACGGGCATCCCCAACCATGAAGGCCTGAGAGCCCTTCTAACTTGCAATCATACACTATTCATATACAAAGATAAAATGCAAAACTAAACGACATTACAAAACCATGGTAAAACTCTGAATTCAGCTTAATCAATACTGAAGGAATTCTATCAACATCTAGACAATATCTAAATTAGTCTGCGAAATCTCTATTACATACAAAAATAGATAAAACTATCTGAAAACTGAGACAAGGCCCCCAGTGGACCTAAATCAAAATAAATAACATATGTCTAAAATGAAATAGGCCTTTCAGAATAGAGAAGGCTCACCAACTGCACACTTCACTTCTGTCTGAGACAAATCTATGGCTTAGTAGGACTTCTAGACTAAGCCTCAGACCCTAAAATATAGGGGGTCAATACAATTGTACTAGTATGTGAAACAACTCAAAATAACATGTTTTTATACCAATAGATGAGAGCTTTTCATGATGTCAAATATAATTATATAAGTAAAAGAAATATCATACTTGGGCATACCTTTAAGACTTCAAACAAGTTTGCCACACTGACCCACTCTTATTATTCTTTTGAGCTAGTCGGTACACCCTACAGATCTTTAGTCCCATGGGCTATGTGGGACCCGTCTATGACTCAGCAATCGAGCCTCCAATCCAAGTAGCAGCCAGGATTTGGAGCTGGTGATACTCCCCATGTGAGCACACCACAGGAATCCCCCATGTGAGATGTCCTAATCATTTTTACTATCCTCCCATGTAGGATAAATATCATAACACCCGCATCAGCAATTATAATTTCCAGCGATGAGCCCTTACACTCAAACGTCTTCTTCGGGTAACCTACTAGCTCTCTAAAGCCTAACTTTTAGTTCTTTAAAACAACATGCTTCATGCTTCAAAACATTCAAAAAACTATCTTGTTAAGGGCATATAATGATACGAGTACAACTTCGTAGGTGGACATATTTTTGAGCTTGTTGAACCCAACTGAGAAGGTGCAGACGTTAAGTGTGATGGAGACTCCAAAACCGTCCTTAATTGGCACTAAATAGGTACCTAATGTTCACTTGGTCATTAAAGAGGCATTTTTGTCTTTTCACCTTTTATTTGAGATGTAATATAAATAGAACATTTTAGGTCTTTTGCTTCATAGTTGATTATTTTTAAGACTTGAAACTTGTAACACTTAAAGTTCTCTTTCTAATCTTGTGAGAGTGAGTTCCAACCGAAACTAGGGTAGATACAAGTGTGGATTCACTTGTATTTGCACATTGACTTGAAACATTGGTGTTTAGAGGAGGTAAAGGCCCTCTTGTGTCAACGTAGAGTTAGGTTTGTGTCGCGGATAGTGTTAAGGGTCCAAGAGTGTAACAATTCTTGGGTTCTTAAGATTTTCCCTTCATTTGGTCTAACTATTTATCTTGTATGTTGTTGAATCTGTTGGTTTCTTATAGTTGTTAATGTACCCATAACTTTTTAGTTGTTGTAATCTTGTTGTTTATGTATTGACATAGTGAAGCCGTGTGAGGCCTCTTCGATTCACTATAGTACTTGTAATCTTGTATTCTCTATCTACTTTGTTGAATATTGTTGTTGTTGTCTTGAAAACATAAAGAAACCAAGTGGGGCCTTTGATTCTCTATTGTTGTTGATCTTGTAGATCTCTTGAATCCATGTTGTGTGTTTGATCTTGTATCATATAATCACCGGGTATCATCATACCCTGACTTGCAAGTCAATCAAATCACATCATATCAATCTGTAGCCCTTTTCACTTATTATCATATTAGTGACCACCCTTACTTTTAAACATGAGATGAGAGAGTTATGCATTAAATCTTTCATTCAACATCTTCATCAAAACATTCTCCTCCCAATTGCAAAATCAATAGGTAGTCGCCTCATATTTTAAATTTCTTAAAAACCAAGGAAGATGCTAATTTGACACAATAACCATTTACCATGTGAAAACATATGCTCAATATTTCATAAATAGTATCAAACAATGATCATTTCACAAATATTCGCCCATTGGTTTTCATTTAGAAAGTTCATGCCTTTAAACAACCCATAACAAGCAAAATGGACAATATCATGATAAAAGAGGGAATTTTGATCATTTATGCTCTCATTAAAACTTTACAACCATACAAATTCGAATATACATAGTTACAGTTCAACTTCCATGAAGAGTGGTTTAATACAACATATATTTTCATCAAAACATTTTTCGAAAACAATATTGAACAATTCATTATAAATCATAATTGGGGATCTTTAATCTTGATAAAATATTTAAACTTATGCCCAAGTTTTTTTATAGTAGTCCCACATACCTTAGATTATAAATTTGAAAAATAGAACCCAGATCTTGATCCGTTTCTTGGAATTCTTGATCTTAGGGATGAGTTCTTGATCTTTGGGGATGAGTTAGGGTTTTAATCTGAGAGGAAAATTGAATTATAGAGTGTATTATATCTTTTTTGGGGGTGAAAATCGAGTGTTATAGGTGGATTTGGGTGAGGGGGGATAACCAAAATACCCCTAGAACCATTAGAAACTGAAATAGCGTGTGAAACAGCTCCGTAACGCACAGGCCGACGCGTCGCGTCGACATTGCGTCGGCTTACTGCCTCACACAGAAAATGTCATAACTTTTTGTTCGGTTATCAAATTTTGGCAAAATTGGTATCGTTGAAAAGCTAATTCAATTATCTACAATTTGGTGGGTCTTGAGATGCAAAATTCTATGTGTATTAAAAGTTATACACATTCAAATTAGACCCTTATAGAATAAAATATCCAATTTTGGATGAATGAAAGGTTCTTAGCTCAACTTTGCTTTAGGCCATTTTTATGAACATATTTTCACCTCATAATCACTTCAAATACTAGGAGAAAGATCATGACACACGAATTTAAATAAAAATTATGTAATTAGAGCTTACACATGTAGAAACGATGGTTCAATTTCTAGCTCGAAAATACGGGGCGTTATATTATCTCCCCCTTGGGATCATTCGTTCCCGAATGATGAGTAGAGACTTGCTGAAGTTATGAAAGTGTAGAATAAAGAACGAAACCTCACATAGAACATTTTTTCCTAACAAAATATGCAAAGGCATCCAGCGAGCTTCATAATAACCTCTAGTGAAATGTGAAAGCATGAAACATGGGATAATGAGATTTTACATAGGGATGATCTTCCACAAGAGTCATATGAATCATAATCATCACAACATGAGGCATGAGTTAATTTGGTGACAACAGGACTGACTTGCATCGGTACTAATCATGAAGTAAGGTTTCCATGGGACATAGGATTTAGGAGCATTCCTCACTTTCCAAGACACAACGAATAGACTTAAACTTAGAGACACCAATTGCCTACAGCCCAAACAATAAATAACATACTTCACACTTTCCAACTTACAATTATCCTATCACACATCTAACCACAAGAGTTTGAGTCCCAATGCAAAGCACTTTTATGTTGAAGTCTAACTCAGAGTAACAAGTAGGAAACTTAAGCTACAGGACACTATACTGTACATCTCCTTAAGAATATTTCCTCACCCTATTTCTACCATCAAACACACTCAAGATTTAATTTAGATAGTACTAACCATAAGCACATAGGTTTGTGTTTTCAGCAACCACAACATTCAAGACTAATCATTACTACACCCACTATATGGATCTCGCCACATTCCTCCTCCTTAGCTATTTCATACAACAAAAGTTCATCTCTTTCTTTTTCCTTTCACCTATAACCTTAGCTCGAGAATTCACCTCAAATTTTTTTCTCCTTCAAGAATATCTACTCCCTTACCTAACATATCACCATGCTTTCATAACTACCATCATACTATCATACGGAGGGTCATTAAGGGACCCGAGCATAAAGGTCATGAATGAAAGTAACACTATTAGACCATAACTTATGCTTATTGCACAACTCAAGGAGGGACATGAAATGAAGATATGATAAAATAGACACGAAGTGCTCCATATATCAAGTGTATGTATCATAAGTAGAGAGTTGTTCGAAAGAAACACAATATAGCATGAATTCTTAGGATAGAGCACAGTGAGAAAACGTTGGTGCACGTATCAAGATAAAATGAGGGAAAGAAACTGAATTACCCTCTTGGACCGTAAAGTTAGTATGATGAACTGGGCACCTGATGCGCCAACCAACGTGATGTGTCGATATTGCGCCGGGCCACTGCTTCATTAACACGATAATCGATGCGGCGCATCAATTTTGCATCGGGCCACTATTTCCAACATCCAAACACATCTCTAATGTTGTCCAAAAAATCAAAAACTTCCCCAAAACATCTCCTTTACTCCCATGAATATGAATCAACTTAAAAACCCATACCTCAAGGTTTAAAAAAAATCGATTTAGAAATCACAAAAGTTTAGGAGCTTAGAATATAACTAAGTCCGTTTTGACAATTAGAAAAAAATTCCAGGTTGTTAACTCTCCTTATATGCAACTAAGAGTGGTATTGAGTCGAATGCTACAGGGTGTCACATTACGACTAAGACAAAGATTTCTGCTTGAAACGATTGCTCCTCATTTAAGGAACTGTGATTTTCCATGAGTTTGCATAAACTTAATCACTTTGGCTAAACCCGACATAGGATGACTAGCTGAAATATAAAAACATATTGTCTTAGGACCAAGCATATTGAGAGACATAGATTTTCATTGATCACGAACAACATAACATATGGATTGAATACATGAAAGACTGAATTATTGAGAGACATAATTGCTTCTAGTTTGGAGGTTAGATCATAAATATAAGTCCATAGAGAACTCGAATCATAGGCATAGGAATGACTTGAACACATGACGTATGACCTCCGAAATGAAAGTAGGAGGAGTATGCTTGAGTAGGAACAGATTTATCATGACTCCTCCCTGCGACTTTCTGCATTGAGAAAATTTTCAGAAACTAACCTAATTCCCCATCTCCCCCTTAGATTAAAGTCACCATCCTAGACTTACTAACATATCTCCTCACCAATTTTATAGCCACAACTCTCAAAATAAAAGAGACATCACCTCAAACTTAAACTCTAAATTCTCCTTGGAGAACTATACTCTGAAGGCCTTGTTTTCCAAAAAAATGCAACTTTTAACTTTCGCTAACCTCTATAGCCATCACTCTACAACTCCCACTCCCATGAGCATATGCATCCACACTCCTTATCACAAAGGGATATCAATATACACATGAATACAACTCCTCTTATTTATTTCTAATACAATGACACTAAATTCTTTCAAGGACATCCGTTCAGGAACGTTAATCATAACTTCCTCTATCACCCAGAGTCACCAACTTATGACTAACATGATTATGTGCATGGACATCCATGCTTCCAAACACTTAACACTCAATACTCAACTCCTTAGAATACTCGCATTACACCTCTAATCACATAACTTACAACTTAACAAAATTTGTAAAATCATACCCAAGGCTCATATTGCCTACCAATATTTCCTCAATGCAACTCTAACGAACACAGAATAACATCTCACCAGAATTCTCCACACTATAATTTTAAGAACACAAACTAGGTACGTAAAACACTTATACACATAAATTCTAAACTTTCCCTTTTTAAGTATATTCTAAAGGCATTGCTTTCCTAGAATGCTACTCTGAATTTTTGCTATCCTCCATCATCATCAACCTACAACACGCAGTCTCATGAGCATACACAACCTCACAATTGCCACTTAACTTTTCATAAATTATCAACCTAGGCTCTTTCACAAATTACATCAAGCCTACTATCTGATTCCCACAAAACATACATCATTAACCTTAAGCTACTACTCCTACCACCATATTCTATATCTAAAGTTTGGGCCTATAGTCTAGCAACAATCACTTACCACTAATGAAGAATGCAACATAATATACTAGTCCATCAAATTGGAAAATTCTACACAAATACCTCATTTCACCTAGATACTACCTACAACCAAATCACCTCCATGATATTACTACTACAACTCAAAATCTACTACATACTTTCTTACAAGTAGTACCGGTTTATAACTACTAAAGAAAAAGAGGTTAAGAGGACGGTCACATAATAGACATGGTCAACCTTAATCTTATATTATAACCCTATACAATCTTATCTACATATTCTTCTTTCTCACATCATACTTACTTACCCAAGCATACATTTAGACTACCTTCAAATTCCACAAACAACAATGAGTCTATACTTATAACTTATTGGCAAGTCCAAACATTTCCATTCATAACCTACAAGGGATTTCTATAACCACTATAACTATCAACTCTAGGCTCCTTCCCTATTCTTGAATAGATAATAATCACAACCAAACACTTACTTTATCGAACACCTTACAATCTACAAATATTACTACCACATTAGTCTATCAATATAAAATGACAAATCATCCCTCGATCGATGGTTATACAACTAAAAAAAAATATTTATTTACACAAAACAAAAGTCCCCCCTCACTCTGAATTCTAACCTTGTGACTTCATATCACCAACTTCTTTGTCCAATCTCACTACCAATAGGTCATAACACTTTAACATACACTACTACTCGAGTGGAAATACAGTTTCAATATTCTGCTACACATCATTCCCCTTTTGCATGAGATCCGCACCAAAAATTTTAAAAAGAGACTGAACACACTTCATTCCTCAGACTCAAATGCACGATTGATGTACAAAGGGGTATAATCTCAAATCAATACATCTTTAAAGTGCTTATGGACTCCTCTCAAGTCCTTGTAAAATCTCATAATTGGTATGACTAAATCAGAAAGGACCACATCATTTAGATTCTAAGCTTCTGCACTTGAACCACCTCAACAAGGAGACATATCTAAGAATATCAGAGTGATGAAAGAATTTGGGTAACTTTAATTTCGTATGGACGAAACCATAGCACAAACTAGAGTATGAAAGAGGAATATTCTGACTCCAAAGCACGAATTAGAACATGAAAAAAAGTGAAACATTCCTAAACGCCTTGTAGCCTTCTGCTTATAAGTGTGGCATGCTACACACCCACAAATAAGACTCTACCTAACGCAATTTTGCAAACACCATGGGACCATGAACCGTGCTTTGATACCAAGTTTGTCATGACCCAAAATGGGCCCTAGCCATTATGAGCATCCCGAACCATGAAGGACCAAGAGCCCTTCTAACTTACAATCATACACCATTCATATACAAAGATAAAATGCAAAAATAAATGACATTACGAAACCATGGTCAAACTCTGAATTCAACTTAATCAATACTGAAGGAATTCTATCAACATCTAGACAACATCTAAATCAGTCTACGAAATTTCTATTACATACGAAAATAGATAAAATTGTCTGAAAACTGGGACAAGGACCCTAGTGGACCTAAATCAAAATAAATAACATATTTCTAAAATGAAATAGGCCTTCCAGAAGAGAAAAGGCTCACCAACTGCACACTTCACTTCTGTTTGAGACAAATCTACGGCTTAGAAGGACCCTAGACTAAGCCTTAGACCCTGAAATATAGGGGGTTAATACAATTGTACTGGTATGTGAAATAACTCAAAATAACATATTTTTATACAAATAGAAGAGAGCTTTTCATGATGTCAAAAATAATTATAAAAGTAAAAGAAATCGTACTTGGGCATACCTTTAAGACTTCAAACAAGTTTGCCACACTGACCCACTCTTATTATTCATTTGAGCTAGTCGGTATACCCTACAGATCTGTATTCCCAAGGGCTATGTTGGACCCGTCTATAACTCGATGGTCGAGCCTCCGATCCAAGTATCCGCCAGGATTTAGAGCTAATGATACCCCCCATGTGAGCACACCCCAAGAATCCCCCCATGTGAGATGTCCTAATCATTTTTATTATCCTCCCATGTAGGATACAATATCATAACACCTGCATTGATAATCATGGTTTTCAGCGATGAGCCCTTACATTCACACGCCTTCTTCGGGTAACCTACTAGCTCTCTTAAGCCCAACTTTTTGTTCTTTAAGACAACATGATTCATTCTTTCAAAATGTTTAAAAAATTATCTTGTTAAGAGCATAAAATGATACGAGTACGACCTTATAGGTGGACTTATTTTTGTGCTTGTTGAAACCAACCGAGAAGGTACACACGTTAAGTGTGATGGAGACTCCAAAACCGTCCATAATGAGCACTACATAGGTGCCTAATGTTCACTTGGTCATTAAAGGGGCATTTTTGTCTTTTTACCTTTTATTTGAGATGTAGTTTAAATAGAACATTTTAGGTCTTTTGCTCCTTAGTTGATTATTTTTAAGACTTGAAACTTGTAAAACTTAAATTTCTCTCTCTAATCTTCTGAGAGTGAGTTCAACCGAAACTAAGGTAGATACAAGTATGGATTCACTTGTGTTTGCACATTGGCTTGAAATATTGGTGTTTAGAGGAGGTAAAGGCCCTCTTGTGTCAACTTAGAGTTAGATTTATGTTGCGGATGGTGTTAAGGGTCCAAGAGTCCACCAAATTCTTGGGTTCTTAATATTATACCTTCACTTGTCTAGCTAGCTATCCATTTTATTGTTGTTCTTGTACTCCAACCCGTAAGGTGTTGTTATTGTTACTACATTTTTGTTGTTGTTATCTTGTTGCTAAAATAGTTTGGGTTGCTTCTGAAAAATAGGTTTTGAACACCTTATTACATAGTGTTCTTGTTGTGTTCTTGAATCCGAGAGTGGTCACCAAAAGGGGTCCTCGGCTATCTTAGCTTGTGGACTGATATTGGTATATGTTTTGTGACTTCTTTTGTGTTTCCAAGTTTTTAGTGTATAATTTGGTATAAAATCTCAAGGCTTGGTTTTGTTCTCACAAAACCAATCTTGGGAAGATCTTACCAAATTTAGAAACATTTTGTTATTGTTAGACCTTGGCAAAACTCTTAGTCTTGTGGTGTTGACTTGGCCAAGAGTTTTTTATGACTAGATCTAGTTGATTTTTTCTTGTTTAGTGTATTTGTAGTGTTGGTTTCTTTCTCACCAATGCTAAAGAGTCTAGATCTAAAGTTAATATTGACTATTGTTGTGGTGACTTAAAGTTGGTCATGTGTTGAACCTTGTTGTTGAAGATTGGTAACCGATTGGTGTTGTTCTTGTTGTGATCTTGAGAAGTTGTTATTATGTTCTTGAAGGATTGTTGATATGTTCATCTTGTTCTTCATCTATTATTACAACTTAAGACAACAAAAAGTGAAAAAATAGATCCAAAAAGTTGTAAGACAAATGTTGTAAAGTTGTTTGTGAGAAGACTTGAACCATCACCTCCTAGACTTGACATCAACTTTTCCAACTACTATCCTTAAATCAAGGAGCCTTGTTTGGTGGAATTAGTAGAAGTCAAGATCATCTTTTGAGATTAAACTTACAAAGGACTCGAAGACTTGTATTTTTTCCTCCAAAAACCAATTGTCCTCCAATTCTAAAATGTGTGAAAGTTAAAGATTCAAAATTTATGAATAAATTATGTGGGCCCGAGATAATTTCTTGTTGCCACGTCACCACTTGCTACTGTTCACGTCAATATTAAGCTCAAATTTGAATTTTCTAGTTTATAATTGTTGATTTTTGGTTTCATTAGTTGATCCTAAAACTAATTAACAAACTAGTAAATTCCTACTAGATTGCCAATTAGTCCTTTGAATCCATTGCTTGTGTCTACGTTTCTTTTGTGCTTTTGTCATTTTTATAATCGTAGTGCTTCTTGGTTCAATTTCGGACATTACTTACTTGAGTCGTCCAATAAAGAATCCGTTCGGACTAAGGAGTAGACTTATCTTCAACTCACCACAACTAGAAGCCGACTTGCAAACATTTGTGACATCAAGTGTGAGGCCACAACGTGAGTGAGAGAATAGTGAAGTTGTTTGAACTAACGTGTGTTTTGTTTTGTAGCTTTTCTATTGTATTGTTGTGTGTTACATAGTTAACTGATTTGGTGACTTGTTGGACCTTAACATGAAGGATTAATTCTGATATCATCATAATGGAACCCGAGGCTTCAAATGCTCAAATAATGGATAGTAATGTCATTAATCTCATTTTGGCTCGCCTTGAAACTATGTCCCGAGATGTGTCTAGGTTAAATATGGGTCTTGAGAAACTAGATATGGATGTGGCATCAATAAGTGGGAGATTAGAGCATGTGGAAAGTCAAAGAAGTCGACCATCCACCCCTCAACATATTTCCCTAACCACTACTACCGAGGCCTTGCACCAAATGTTCCATCCACCGAGAAAACCCTCTAATGTCACAAACCGAACTCCACTATACTCCCTCACCCAATACCATGAGAGGTAAATCCAACCATTACTTCACCAAGTTCAACAAGAAGGATTCGGAACCCAAATGCTACCCCACAACCCGAGCCCTCCAAATCAAACTCCACTTGACCACAAACCTTATTATCCACCAAATCCAAACCCGCCACTACAAGCTCCACTTAACCCAAATATACCTATCAAAAATGAGGGATATAGACTGTTTGATGATGGTTACATGAAGGGGGAAGAGGTACGGGGTATACATGTTGATTTACAAGAGGTTCATGGCCGAGAAAGAAGAGTTGGTCATTGTAACCAACAAGGGAACCAAAATCGTGAAGTAGGACTAAATACCATCAAAATGGGGATACCAATATTCAAGGGTGAGAGTGATCTCGAAGAGTTTCTTACATGGGAATCCGTATGTGAGGGGGTCTTCTAAGTCAATGATCTTACTGAGGAGAAGAAGAGTTGCTATGCTATTTCTCACTTTGAGGATTATGCTACTACATGGTGGGAGTATGTTAAGCGTTTTGGCAACTTTTTGGTAGAGGGGAAGACCCCTCCTTGGTCTAAGGTACCTCATCAGACAAAGGTACCTACCTGAAATATATTATCAAGATCTTCTTGCCAAGTTGTATGCTTGAGGAAAGGAAACAAAAGCGTCGTGGCTTACTACGATGAGTTCCAATAACTCATCCTGAAACTTGATCATAGAGGGGAACAAGTGAGTCATTACATCATCCAATTCAAGGTGGGTTTGAATAGAGATATTGCTTCACGTTTGACACTTCACAAGTTTGACACCTTTGATGCTATATTCTAAGCTGCATTGGAAATTGAAAGAGAGTTGCGGGAAAAAACAGGGTCCAAGTTCAAAGTCCAATAACCCTCGAGTTGGCACCATGACAAGAATAATCCATCCAAAGTGGAGCAACCCGAGACCAAGGCTGCCCAAGCCGAGAATAAAGCTCACTAAAGGTACCCTCTAAGAAATGAAGGTAAACCATATTCCTTTTCTAATTCTAAGGGCTTTCAATGTTTTAAATGCCAAGGTTGGGGACAAAAGGCTAGTGAGTGTCCGAATAGGAGAAATATGATTCTAAGGGAGGGGACATTGTATTTTCTTGGGGAGGAGGTGGTACTTGAACCGAAAGAAATTGATGATCAATCGCAAGGTAGATGGGGGTAGAACCCGAGAAGCCAAATGAAGGGGATGAAAAGGATTCTTGGACATGTGATGGTGAGGTTGAAGTGCCATTATTTGTAGTGAGAAAGTCCATGATTAGTAATTTTTTGGGTAATCCTAGTCAAAGGGAAAACCTTTTTAACACCAAATTCCTTATTAAAGGGGTTATGTGTTCTATGCTTGTTGATGAAGGTAGTTGCGCCAATATTGCTAGTAGTACATTGGTTGATGTTTTGAGGCTTCCAACTATCCATCATTCCAGCACATACAACCTTCAATGTCTAAATGAGTGTGGTGAGATAAAGGTAAACCGACAAGTGGTGATACAGTTCAAGGTAGGCAACTACTTTGATGAGGTGTTGTGTGATGTTATTCCTATTCAAGTGTGCCATCTATTATTGGGGAAACCATGGCAATAAAATAGAGCTACCGTGCTTGATGGATGAACCAATAGCTATACTTTGGAGCTCCATGGACGAAGATATATGCTCCACCCTCTCTCACCGATACAAGTAGCCGAAGTTAGTCAACAAGTGAGGGAGTTGGAGAAAAAGAGAAAGAAGAAGAGAAAGGGAAAGGCCAAGAGTGGAAGTACAGAGAAGAGGAGGGAACCAATGAGGAAAGAGACAAGGGGTCCTTACTTTTGGGACTTACCCCCGGGAATCCTTTACTTCTCACTAATGTAGGTACTAGCATTTTGCCTAGTACCGCCTTTTCTTGTATGCAAGTACATGATCATGTTCTTCGTAGGGGAGACACCAAGAAACTTTCTCACCAACACATGCTTGATGAACTCAAGGAACCCTTGGGAAATCCTCAAAACTTTGGGATAGAAAATAAGGAGGTGATTCTATGGAGGAGCCATGATGTTGATGAAGCCATGAGTTTGAGGTCAAACTCCTTTCAAGGTAGAGAGGATGATACAAGTACGACCTTGTAGGTAGACATATTTTTGAGCTTGTTGAACTCAATCGAGAAGGAGCACACGTTAAGTGTGATAGAGACTCCAAAACCGTCCATAATGGGCACTACATAGGTGCGTAATGTTCACTTGGTCATTAAAGGGCATTTTTGTATTTTCACCTTTTATTTGAGATGTAATATAAATAAAACATTTTAGGTCTTTTGCTCCTTAGTTGATTATTTTTAATACTTGAAACTTGTAACACTTAAAAGTTCCCTCTCTAGTCTTGTGAGAGTGAGTTCCAACTGAAACTAGGGTAGATACAAGTGTAAATTCACTTGTGTTTGCACATTGGCTTGAAATGTTTGTGTTTAGAGGAGGTAAAGGCCCTCTTGTGTCAACGTAGAGTTAGGTTTGTGTTGCGGATGGTGTTAAGGGTCAAGAGTCCACTAAATTCTTGGATTCTTAAGATTATACCTTCATTTGTTTAACTATCTATCCATTTTATTGTTGTAATCGTTTGTTTGTTGTTCTTGTACTCCAACCCATGAGGTGTTGTTATTGTTACTACATTGTTGTTGTTGTTATCTTGTTGCTAAAATAGTTTGGGTTGCTTCTGGAAAATAGGTGTTAAACACCTTATTACATAGTGTTCTTGTTGTGTTCTTGAATCTGAGAGAGGTCACCAAAAGGGGTCCTCGACTATCTTAGCTTGTGGACTGATTTTGGTGTATGTTTTGTGACTTTTCTTGTGTTTCCAAGTTTTTAGTGTATCAAGTGGTCAAATGTGGGAGGCCTGTTATGTAGTATTTCATAAGGAGATTTACCATTCAAAATTGGAGCAAGCAGTTTGTTAATCAAATAAACTGCAGTCTTCATACAATCTCTCCAAAATCGATTAGGAATGAAACTTTGGAACTTTAATGCCCTTACTATATCTAAAATGTGTTTCTCTCCACAACATTATTCTTTTATGGAGTCTATGGAAAGCTGCTTTGATGAATAATGTCATAAGAAGAAAACAAGTTTCCACAACCAGAGTTGAAGAGTTCCATTAGCTGATCTCAGAATTTTTTCAGTAGTATCAAATTAAGTTTCGACTCTAAGCAAGAAATCATTAAGCACAATAATGAAAGATTTAGATTGTATCATACACACCTAAGTATGCCTGCTAAAATCATCTACTATAGTGACAAAATAAAGTTTTCTATCATAGTTAGGAACCTTGAAGGGACCCAAAAATCCACACGAATGAGCTGAAACATAACACTAGTCTTACTTTCACTTTGAGGGAATTTGAATTTGGTTTGTTTTTCCTGTGGACAGATCATGCAATTTCGGTGTGTCTCTTTATTTATTTTTTTCAAATGCCAAACTTTAGAGTCAATATTTGCTCTGTAAAACTGCACCAGCTCTAATAGAATCATCTTGATTCAACTAATACAAGCCATTACTGTCTTTACCAATCCCCAACACCTTACCACTGTAAAGTGCCTGAAACACAAAACCTAGGATAGAATTTGACTAAACAACACAACTCTTTTGTCAGTTTAGAGACAAATAACAGTATAAACTTAAAATCTGGGACAAACAAGACATTTTTAAGAGTATGGTTCTTCAGTATTATTGTGTCTCCTATGTGAATTACATTGCACTTACTATCAGTTGGCACTTGTACTATATTACTTTTGTTTTTATTAACAAGCTTGAAGTCATTTAGAACTTTTCGAAGAGAGGTAACACGATGAGATGCTCCAGAATCCACTATCCAGTCATAACTCTCTATCTTAGACAGTATAGCAGATATACCTGCCATATTAGAGGAGTAACTACTTGTGGCTTCATCTGGTCTAGTCAAACCCTATTTCTCCATTTCCTGGAGCTTCGTATAGTGTTCATACTGGCTATTTGACAAGTAATGACCATCACTAGGACCTGGTTCATCAGTAGTAGCAGTAGCATGATGAGTATATATCCTTTCCTCTATCCCATGCATCTTCTTATTACTCTGAAAGTCAGTTGGATAACCAATATTTCTGTAGCAATCTTTTGTCAAATGTCCCTTATAACCACAACTTCGACAAGTATTTCCTGATGCATTATATGCATTGTTACCAGGTTTCTTTTGCTTGTAATTCTGAATTTGTTTCTTTCCTACAAATAGGTTCAAGGATTCTCAGTTGATGTCTACTACTCCTAGTATTCTCTGGCTTTCCTCTTGCACAACCATGGCATATTCTTAATTTAGAGATAAAATTGGAGTTCTTAACAAAATATCACTTTGCATATGACTATAACTTTCATTTAACCCCATAAGAAATTGTAACAAACGTTGATTGTTCAAATGTGCAATGTAAAGACCTGATTCTACACAATCACAAGTAGGTGGAGTAGGCATTAACAGATCAAATTCATCCCAATAGTCTTTCATCTTTGAGAAGTATGTGGTTACAGAATCATTACCTTGAGTATGAGTCGCAATTTCTCTCCGTAATTTATAAACTCTGGTAAAATTCGATTTGTCAAATCTTTCTTTGAAGTCTTCCCATACCTTCTTTGTAGTAGAAACCAATACAATACTCGAAACCAGCTCCGGTGCAACAGTTCATCTTATATCCATGATAATACGATAGCATTGCAACGAGCCCACTATTTCGCCAAATCTCCTTTATACGAGCTTCGTAATCAACTTCCGTTAATGAATCCTACTTTGTTCTTTCCCAACAACGCAATTGTGAGAGAACAACTCCACAATGTGTAGTTTCCTGGCCCCGTTAATTTCAATCCAATAAGCACAACACCTGGAGTATCACTGGGCTGTAGAAATAATGGATGATTGTAATCTATTTGTGTGGTCTGAGATTGTCCAATTTGAGTAGTTCCACTTTCCGCCATGGCCGATTTCCTACCAAGCTTCAACAATGGTGATCTCAACCAGGATTGGAACTAGAGATTTATGTATGCAAGTACCCGCTCAGCTACCATGAGAAAATGAGCTACTGAAGCTCTCTTACTTCACATGAAGGAACCAACTGAGAGTACAGAGAGGAAGAAAAATTATTTTCATTTGATTACCTTTTCACTGTTACTTTGAAGTTGTACATATAGAGTTGGTAACCGCATTTTTATGTCTTGTGTAAAGACTATATTACCCTCTAATCTAACTACTTTAACAACCTCCTAATCACTAACTGCTCTAATATCAATAGTATGTTAATCAATAAACTAGACAAACCACTTAGTCAGTTCAAATATATATATACACTCCAACAAAATTGTTCGTGGAACAATCACTCTGTAATACTTCTCTCATTGATTTCAATTTGAGCTTTCTCGTTCAATTTAAGTACTTACTTTTACATTTTCATAGTAGTTTAATAAATAATTAATGTTAGTTAAATTTTGTGAACAGTTGATCATAAATCTATGTGATAATGATACTTGATCATATCATCACTTTATTACTTGGCAACCATATATATTTGCATATTCTTTTAGGAGCAACAATAAATACTTTTTTTTTAATTCAAAGTATTTATTACTGATTAACAAAAGTAAATAAGAAAATACAACATAAAAATGATCCCAGTAACTAAGGAATGTTTTTAATTCTTGGTTGCAGCCTCCATGAATTTTTGATCATTCGCCAATGCTTGCAAAGTCTCAGGCAAAATACAAACTTCAATATCTACACTTCCTTCTTCTACACCAGGAAATAAAGTAATCATCCCATCATTTTTATTTTCCATCCCACTCCTCACACCAATTGGTTTTCTCCAACCAAAATCATTACCATAAATATTATATCTTGGAGAACTATAGGTGGATTTTCTGCCCACTCTTCATAGAATTTTATCATCACTTCTTTAGAGTTTTGAGAAACAACCATCTTGTTTATTTGCATTGCAGCCCATCCCAGTCCATTTTTCAGTAGCTCTCCCGCAGTTGTTTTTACTTGCTTAATATGAATTGCATTTCCAAAATACCCTTCTGGAAGAGGAGGATTTAGCCTTGATCTTGCACCTGTTGAAAACATTATTAAGTACTTTCTCCATTCCAATTTATACATACTATTTTCATTTCAGTATGTCTTAAACAATGACACGTATTTTTACACGTGTGCTCAGTCAAAAAAAGAGTTACACAATCCGTCAATAGTTATTTGGTCCTAATATGCCTTTATTTACCAACCACATAATATTTCCAACACATGGTCTATTTTTCTACTATATAGAAACATCACTAGCTAATGGAACGACCAAGGGAAATTTTGTCTTTTTATTCTCAATAATATCTTCCTATGTGGCAGTGCCCCTCCACAATTAGTGTTTTCTATGAACACTTTCTAGAATCCTTGTATTGCATCTTCACAATCAATCATCATACAGTTTCCTCTTTTTCTTCCTCATCAAGCTCTCAAACGCCAACTCCAATCTTGGATCCAAACAGAAATGGGAACACTAACTTCTCAGGTATGATGCTTGTTTTCTGTCCTCTAACGTAATTCAGCAATGTCTTGTTTAGCAATGTCCCTGACTTTGCACAATATTTATCTAGAATCATTGATTTGCCTCTCTCTCTATCATATTCTAAAGTGTCACAACGGGTTAAATTTCAGGTTTGTTCTATCTTTTAATTTTTGCCTAATTCTTATTTATTTTCCTTATATTCTTTTGAATCCTTGCTTTTTGGGTATTTCAGATTATCAATTTCATGTTATATATTCGCCTCTAAACATACAGGTCTGGAAAGATTGAAATATTGAGTTTATAAGATAACAAAATAGCAACGAAATAAAATGAAAAAGAATATATGGGAGTAAATTGTATCTAAAAAGATTCATCTGACACTAATATCAGAATAATGACCTTAGACAGGGTATTTTTTATGGCTCTCGAGTGATTTGTGATAAGCTTGGTATTTTTAGCTAAAAGCAAAGAATACACTTGTCAACTTACCGTATGTAACGGATAATTTGGTTGACAAAGTGCAACTTTGGCGCTCCTCCGTATTCCAAAACTAGCAGCACATTTGAGAAAGTTATGTTATTAAAAACTGTCGCTTTTGTTGGTTCACTATGTTTTTGTTGCTTCTGTGTCTTTATTCTATTCTCATACTATCGCACCATCTAAATCAATAATACTACTCTTGGTACCATAAAGATAATTTCAACTAACAGTTATCTGATATCAAATTCCTGATTAATATGGGACATACATCAAAACCAAAGCTAAACATGCATTCTGCTTAATATCAAGTGCAATGTTAAACGATAAGAGAAGATTAATTATAATGTGAAGTTTGAAAGTGAAATTTTGACATAAAATCCAATAACTAGCTAATGACTTGTGTGCTATAGCTTTGCAGATTCCGAATCTACCACAGATTTACCTCATTGGCTTCTATGAGGAGCGTGAATTTGCGATATATGTCTCTTCAATCTCAAATGAACTACGTATTCCTGTCAGATTACATTACTATCCTGCTTATCCGTGCAGTGAATTTTCTGAACTTTGGAGCTTATTGATGTCTCTATTGAACGTATTGTTACTAGATACCTAAAGGAGGACAAACCACATGGTTCAGCCAGAGGCCTTTACACTTTGAAACATGAATTAACTTGTTGGAAAAAGTACGGCATCCTAATGTGGTTCAGTTTATTGGAGCTCTTACCCAAAGTATGCCAATGATACTAGTAATAGAGCATCATCCAAGTGTAAGCTTTTCTATTTCTCTATTTCACCCTGCTCCCCACAAAAAAATCCATTCTTCACTCTCTCCGCCTACACACTATATTTTCAATATTGTATGTTATTTATGCATAGATAAATATTGAGAAATATTCAATCAGCTCTTACATCAAGAGTACATCCAAATTTGTGATTTGAGTTATCTCCTGATGTATTTTCATTCTTATAGATTTTATGCGCTCTACTTCTTGTTTCTTGGCTTAGCTGTCCGATAGGTATGTGCATTCATGTTTATGGACTTTCCAGGGGGACCTGGGCAGCTATCTTCAGAAGAAGGGATGTCTATCGCCTTCTAAGGTTTTAAGATTTGCTCTGGATATTGCCAGGCAAGTCTGATCTTTTTCATATGTACAGAAAAAAATCTCTATTACTACATCTGAGATGTTTTATTTTTATGTTGATAAGATGTTCTTATTTCTTTGGTTGTATTCTGTTTCCGTCGTATGATCTTATTTTCAGGGGCATGAATTATCTTCATGAATGTAAATCGAACCCAATCATCCATTGTCTTTTAATGCCAAAGTTAGAAAACTAAATGCTTTATAATTCTTATATATTAAGTACCCATTTTCAGTATACTCATGCCAAATATCTACTTCTTTTAAAGTTTGTAATTTTTGTAAGGTACCAAAAATATTTTGCTGGACAATGGTGGTCTGTTGAAAATTGCAAGATTTGGTTTGATTAGATTGTCAAACATTTCACCTGACAAAGCAAAGTCGCTGCAACCTGAAGTTGTTGACCGTGCAAGTAAGTACTTAAATCTGAGCTCATACTGTTAAATAACAATACTCCTTATAGAAGGCAGAAAAAAAACCTTCCAGTTCGATACTAGCGTCCACCTAAGTGGGATGACTCTTCATTTTCGATGTTGTACACATGTCGGCTTCTCCAAAAATCCACTACTTTTGGAGAAATTGTAACTATGATAACTGTTGCCTGTTGCATTCTCTTTCTTGTTACTTGTAGGTACCTATATAGCACTTGAGATTTATAATGACAAAATATTTGATAGAAGTGTGGATGTATATTCTTTTGGAGTTTACTTTATGAGGTACAGATTCAATTTTAGAAAGTTTAACTTATGGCTGCCTTCGTTTTGCTACATAATTCTTTTAGCTAATTTTTGTCTTCCTCAAATATTCTAGAGCTCTTATCTTTTGCAGTATTTGATTTAGTTCACTGTTGAATGTTGGTTAACTTTTTTGAGTTTAGATGATGGAGGGATGCCAACCTTTTCATCCCAAGTCACTTAAAGAGGCTGCTAGATTGATGTGCAAAGAGTATAATAGACCATCATTAATCAAGTCAAAATCTAAGTATCCGCCGGACCATAGAGAGTAAGCCCACCTATTCGCTTTTATTTTCAATACTTTGATGCAATCTGATCTTTTGCCGTTCCTATGCAGTTATAGCAACATCACATACTGAATATAGGAGACATTCCATGTCATACTCCAAATCATTCTGATGGATATGACTTCCTTGTGAAAGGATTGAGAAAAGGATTTTTATTTGTTGTTTTCAGAAGTAATGTGTGTTTTGCTTTAGCTTCTGATATCTGGCTTCTTAGTCCAGTATTATCTGTTGTCGTTTGACTTTGAACTTGCATTCTTCAATTTGATGTTCTTTTCCTACCAGAGCTCATTGAAGATCCTAGACATTTTTAAGTGGAAGATGATTTATTTTTCCTGTTTTCATCTATCTGATGATAAATATCCACCTTTACAGTGTGCAACTGTGCATTACCTTGTTTTAGATTTCTTATATTTTAGTAATATTAAGGAGTATGACAACATGATTTTGCAATATATTTTAAGATCATTGTACGCATGAATAGAATTATTACAAACTACTCAAAGCATGGATGGTTGAAAGACACTCTAAAGCTTCCCTGGTAATGCTTCCATTTCATTATTTTGCATATTTTGGATCCTTTTTCAGTTGTTTTGCAGTGTTCAAAAGGTCCTTGGACCAAACAGAAGATTCAACACAGTAGATAACTTTTCCAAAAACTGAAATTGCTTCTCCATGGTATTTCAAGCAATAAATTTTTATATTCTCATGCAAAAATTTAAGCTGAAATTTATGATATGTTTGAGTAGTTGAAATGCATGATCATCTCATTTAAAAGTTGAAGCTGTTAGACAGAGCACACATATATTTCCTTAATTATGTCTCCAACACGCCCTGTCATGTGCTGCCTTGATTCTTCTTCATGGGCCAAACATGTAGATTTTTTTCTTTTCGAATAATGGATGACTGTAAGACTCGAATTCAATACCTTTGTCTCCACTGGAAACTATGCTGAACGCTTCAAAATAACCCCAAAGATAACTTAGGTACATGTGAAAGATTCAGCAATAGTTGTAAGGAAGAAATATAGCTAAATAGAGAGAGGACATAGGAGGCTTTGATCTTTCACTTAAAATTTCCTTAATATCAACACTCTCAACTAAGACCACTTCTTAGAGTACGTGACCTACTGATCAGTGACTTCAGCGTAAGAGTTTTCTATCGATGAAATGGGTTGTCTGACGTGTTCCAAGGAAGCAGTAAAACAGGAAGCAAAGAACACAACGAATTTTACATGGAAAACACCTGGCTCAAAAAGGTGAAAAAACCCACGACCTGCACCTCTACAGGATTTAACTCCAACTTCACTAAATAACTCTGAGCCTCAACAATGACTAATAACAAAACTCTTGTAACCAACAAATAGGAATTATAAACTCTAATTCCTTTAACTCAACAACTAGAAATTATAAACTTTAATTCCTAACTATATACACACCTCCCAAGGTATGCATTCCCAAAGTCTCTGAGTTTTTCTCAACTCGAAGACTAGCTCCTAGTTCAGTTTATAACACACTGAAACTAATACTACATCAATATTTCAAACACAATGAACAACTCTAAAAATCAATGCTAAAACTCTTAGCTAGATTCTATACTTAGGACCAGGTTCTTCAATGTGTTTCTTCAGTGATTGAGTGGCACTTCGTGAAATCAATCTGTCGATTGTTCTTTTTTTCTTTTAAGTGTGTAGTTTATTCTGACCGATACATCTTCTATTTAAGCACAACTCTTTAAAGAGTCATTCTTTATTTCAAACTCCCCTTTTAATCATAACTCTCATTGCATAGAGTTTTACTTCAATTGAGACTCCTTCTTCAATTCCAACTCTTTTCTCCTTAGTGTTGTAGTCAAACTCCAAATCTACAAAAAGTCTTTCAAATTGTACATTTTGCATAGACTTCTTAAATTGTCAGAATCTTTCTCTTTCTACACATAGGACTCTTAAGGATATGCTCAGAAGTGAAACTCCCTCTTCATGTAGGACTCCTTTTTCAACTCAACTTGCTTTTCCTTATCATCAAGTGTTTGAATCAAATTCAACTTGTTCTATTCTCCACGTGATCAGTAAGTTGAAGTTTTCAGTTGCACTAAATTAACTCATTCTAATTTTTAATTATTTATACCGTAGACTGCACTTTTAAACTTGTCGGATCAGTGGAACACGTATATCAACTTGTTTCTTTCATATTGTCATCATCAAAACTTCAAGGTTCCAACAAATTCTCCCTTTTTGATGATGATAAACCTCTTGTCTTTGTGCATTCAAATATCTTCACCCGTAGGCACTAAAGTATAAAATACTAGAATGAAACAAGTTAGTCAATGGGTTATAACCATTGCACAACCCTCTTATCTTCCCCCTTTTGGCATCATCGAAAACCATTTTACTGCAATAATATACTAGCCAAAGTGATTTGTTATGCTATTCATGGCCACTGGGGCTATCATCAAAATAATCAGACAAAGACTTTAGACAACATAGTAATGTATTAAAGAGAATAAAAATATTAGTCAATTTAGCAAAGATAACCATTCCATTTAACTTCCAGAGCATATTCCACATTTAACCTAAGCTAGTACTGAACAAAGCAAAACAACTGAGCATTAATAAAAAAATATGGTATAAAAGTGGGACATGGCTAAGAATACGAATAGTGAAGAGCTGATGAGGAAGGTGGAACAGATGTTATCAACTGTGTCAATTGACGAATGACTTTAACATTTTTATCCCTTTCTCAATCAAGGTCAAGCTTCAAAGTCATGATCCTAGCCTGAAGGACCACATATGTATGACTGTCAATTGCAGCTTCTAGTTCAAAATTTATCTTAGCTAAATCATTTTTCTTATCATTTTTTTTTTGCAATGAGTTTTAGCCCTCCTTATTGAGTCAGGTAGAGCAATATGATTCATTTGTTCAAAAATATACATTGTTGTTTAAACAGTCAAACCTAAACTTGAACTGAGAAATTCTAAAAGATCTGAGCCAATTAGGAACTAAAAGAGAGAGCATGTCCCTTTTCATTCTTCAGAAACATATGCCGCATGTGATTGATGATCAAACTTGGCAAATTCATGGTACAAAACTGATATTTTGATTGAGAGAGAAGAAGGAATTTCTAGTGTAGGATTAACTCATTTGTGCACAAGTATTTGGAGAGTCAAAGAAAATTTGGTCAACCAATTCGTCAGCATCATAGGACAATGGGGGGATGAAGTGTAAGGAATGGAATAGGTGTGCTCATTTCTTTTAACTTAGACAGCCTATGCTTATGTCAATGTAGAGCATACCTAATAAGAAGAACTTTGTGGTCATAATTGTTTGCTTGTATCTATTTTCTGCACAATCTAATATAAAATTAGGTTAGAAGAGTAAAAAATCTGGAATTGGGACACACAACTAAATGTGCAAGACTGAATCGAATTACATTTTAGCTAATAAGATTTAAAAGAAAAATGATTATTCTAGTCGATCATTGAGGGGAGTTCATGTCATTTTAATCATCCCCAAATCTAAACTATTCCTTTTAAAATGCTCTCTACTTAGTGCCTTTGGTGCTTTTCTAGTCATTTAAGTAACCCACATAATCAATATTCTTATATCCCTCAAGAGTGAAATTACTTTCATTTGGATACCATAGTCTCAAGCCATTGATTCCCATGAGATGTCTCAAGATTCTTGTGACAACACCAATTCTTATGAATTACCTATAAAATTATCATCAACTTGTGTTGGTGTTATTGATGCATCAATTTCTTGATATGTTGTCCCCTCTATCAATATGACCTCAGTCTGTACAACAGTTGAACCAGATGGTACAACATGTTCTTGTGCATGCTCATCAGTTTTTTTTGCCATCTCCAAAAGATCCATTCCCTCTTTACATGTGGTGAGTGAATGAAACTTTATTTGCTTCCAGTCTTATACCTTGAGCAAGCTTTATCCATGTACAAATTTTTCTTGCCTCCTTTCACTCTGACCTCAGAAGCATCATCTTCTTCCTCCAAGTCTGAATCTTTAAGAGCCATGAGTGCTGTGTCATCAACTTCATCATCATCATCTGAGTTAGATCTCCAAGCTGCTACCATTGCATATTCTTTCCTTTTTTTGATTTCTTCTTTCAATTCCTTTTCATCCCTTTCCTTTCTCCATTCTATTTCCCAGACAAAACAATCTCTGATCTGATGATCAGTCTTACCATACTTGTAGCATCCATTTGGATTGTCATTGGACCGTTTTTTGCTACTTGTTCCTTTTTTTTTTAAAGAATTTGCTGAAGTTCTTATCTATAGAGGCAACTTGTTTTTCATCAAGTTCAATTTCTTCATCACTGTCATATGCCTTCATAGCTAAGGTATCCTCAGGGGTTGTTAGCTCTTTAGTTTCATCAATTTCCATTTCATAAGTTCTCAGATTCCCTACTAGTTCATCTAGTGCCATACTTGTGAGTTCCTTATTTGTCTCCCTAATAGCAGTCACTTTAACATTTCATTTTGATTTTGGTAGCACCCTCAATACTTTTTCAACTTGTTCTTCAACAGTGATGACTTTTCCCAAAGAAGTCCACTCATTTGTCAAGGCAGTAAGCCTTGTCATCATTTCATGCAAGGTTTCATCCTTCTTCATCTTAAAAGCTTCGTATTCAGTAAAGAGAAGAGCAATCCTGAATTTTCTCACCCGAGAGGTACCCTCATGTGCATTGACCAGTGCATCCCAGATTTGCTTAGCAGTGGTATAGTTTGACACTCTATTGTATTCAGCCGGTCCTAGTCCACAGACTAAGATGTTCTTAGCCTTAGCATTTTTCTTTAATGCCACTAAGTCATCAGCGGTAAACTCACTTCTTACCTTCTTGACCTATTCACCATCTTCTAACTTCATTGGAATAGTAGGACTATTAGTGATCCTGTTCCATAACTCGTAGTCTTCTCCTTGAATGAACGTTTCCATCCTAGCTTTCCACCAAATGAAGTGAGAATCATCAAAGAGTAGAGGTCTAATAGTGGATTAACCTTCACTGTAACCAGTAGATGGTTCGGAATTCATTATATTGATCTTTGTCTTAGGTGCTAGCCCTTTCTAAGACAACTTTGCTCTGATACCACTTGTTAGAGTACGTGCCCTACTGATCAGTGACTTTAACGTAAGAGTTTCCTATCAATGAAACGGGTTGCCTGACGTGTTCTAAGGAAGCAGTAAAACATGAAGTAAAGAACACAACGAATTTTACGTGGAAAACACCCGGCTCAAAAAGGTGTAAAAAACCATGACCTGCACCTCTACAGAATTTAACCCCAACTTCACTAAATAACTTTGAGCCTCAACAACGACTGATTACAAAACTCTTGTAACCAACAAATAGGAATTATAAACTCTAATTCCTTTATCTCAATGACTAGGAATTATAAACTCTAATTCCTAACTACATACACACCTCCCAAGGTATGCCTTTCCAAAGTCTCTGAGTTTTTTCCAACTCGAAGACTAGCTCCTAGTTCAGTTTATAACACACTGAAACTAATATTACATCAATATTTCAAACATAATGAACTACTCTAAAAATCAACGCCAAAACACTTAGATGGATTCTATACTTAGGACCAAGTTCTTCAATGTGTTTCTTCAGTGATTGAGTGGCACTTCGTGAAGTCAATCTTGTCGATTGTTCTTTTTTGATTTTTAAGTGCGTAGTTTATTCTGACTGATGCATCTTCTATTTAAGAACAACTCTTCAAAGAGTCATTCTTTATTTCAAACTACCTCTTTAATCATAACTCTCATTGCATAGAGTTCTACTTCAAGTGAGACTCCTTCTTCAATTCCAACCCTTGTCTCCTTAGTGTTGTAGTCAAAATTCAACTCTCCAAAGAGTCCTTCAAATTGTACGTTTTGCATAGACTTCTTCAATTTTCAAAATCTTTCTCCTTCTACACATAAGACTCTTAAGGATATGCTCAGAAGTGAAACTCCTTCTTCACATAGGACTCCTTTTTCAACTCAACTTGTTTTCCCTTATCATCAAGTGTTTGAATCAAATTCAACTTGTTCTATTCCCCACGTGATCAGTAAGTTGAAGTTTTCAATTGCACTGAATTAACTCATTCTGATTTTTAATCATTTATATCATAGACTGCACTCTTGAACTTGTCGGATCAATGGAACACGTATATCAACTTGTTTCATTCATATTGTCATTCATCAAAACTTCAAGGTTCCAACACCACTATTTAGATCTAACTCTCAACCTTAAAAAATACGCAGTAACATCCATATTTATAGTACTACAAAACCTATTTCGACTAAAAACTAGAAATCTTATTTCTATATTACTTTGATTATAAATCCAATTAAAATATGAAATAAAGAAAGTAACAAGTGGTCTAAAATATCTGTAAATACAAGTGGGGCTACTGCCTTATCATACTACAAGTGCTCCTTTTTGTTTTATTTGCTATAGAAACAAACAAACAATCACCTATTATTTTTGAGTTTATTGACTCGACTAATCCAGATTCGTATTCTACATGATAGTTGGGATTTAAAGATGAAAGTAGTAGGTCACTTGTCTTATTTTACTGAATGCTAATTTAATCTTATGGAATAGCTATCACCATTGACGTGGTTATTTAATCTCATCTGGTAGTCACATATATTTTTGCTGAACTGAGACGTTTGTTGTAGTTTTCCACTGCCTGAGATGCTCGGTATTTGGCTCTTTCTTTCCCTCTTTATACTTTGTTCACACTTCTTTACCTTCACTCATATCCTCTTTTGATCAACTTCTTGCAATAAAGAGCACTGTAGTGGTTTAGAATTTCTGATTTTTTTCCAAATTTTGCCTTCTGTTTACTCCAAACTTGGAGAGGCTCATAGAAGATATGGTGGAATGGGAACCATTCTTGTCAGCAAGGTAGATGAAAGTGTCTTCTAACTACTTATCTAGGACACATGATATTGGCTATTTTATAGCTTATTAACATCTATTATTGTGATTACTGTCTGTTAAAAGTCTAACTTGAGTTTCCATGTATAGGTGTCAGCTGATACAGCCAGTGAATTTGGAGAATTGGCCGCTGACCCCGTCACCAAAGAACTGTTGCATTACACAGAAAAAGCTGAAACTTTTGTACGTCCATATCCAACACTAACTTACTCTGGGGTTTTACTTGCATAAACTAATCCTCATGAATTCTTGCCTAAATATGACTGGAATACAGGTGAGTGACCGCATCAACTGTGGTGTGTACGTATTTACACCAGATATCTTCAATGCTATTCAAGGAGTATCCACTCAGAGGAAAGACAGAGGTTGGTCTATGCATCATAACTAGAGCTTCCTTTGATTATGTGTCCTCATGTCTGAAGAACTGACTTTTAGTCCATCGCTTCGTTTGATCTCATCGTTCTAATGTCATTTTCATCTTATAAGCATATTGGGCTGATTTGAACACTAATATAGCATAATTTCTGAAATTAAACACTGTTATGATTGACTTGGCCCAATATTATGTCTTCTTTCAAGTTTCTTAAAACTGATGCAGTGATTGGTCCCAAACAATAGTATTATATGGGGTGATGTATGAAGTATTCTCTCATCTGTTGCAGCTAACCTAAGGCGTGTATCCAGCTTTGAAGCTCTTCAGCCAGCAAACAGGTATTCCCTGTAAAACTACATAATATAAACATTTTGGTGTTACCTTCATAGAATAGTTTTCTCATCTGCAATTACCCTCTATTATAATATCGCTGTTGCAGCTCAACATGGTATTTAGGTTCATAGTCTGATTTTTCATTCTTCTATTTAATTGCTTAAAAAGCATGGTTACTTCTTGCTCCTTGTTGTCTTGCACACATCCAGATTTAACATTTATGTTACAAATTTATCTCAGCATTTTGGGTAAGATGAGGTGAAGCTTTATAGCTGTAGTAGTGCTAATCACTTTTCAGGACAGAAGTTCTAGGTGCTGGCATAATTTTTACCTTTAGTTTCTTAGGGCAATATTTTTTAACATTTATTGGTCAAACAGTGAGCAGTAACCTCTTCCATTCCTTTACAGCTCAAAATAACAGGTGAACTTGTGGGAACATATGATACTTAAGTAACATCATCCCAATGAAATGAATAACCTCAAAAACAAACTAGAATCATTATTGTTAAGAATTCGTGCCCTTATTTTCTCCTAACCGTTGTTTATCAATGGAACGGGTTGTCTGACGTGTTCCAAGGAAGCGGTAAAACAGAAAGTAAAGAACACAATGATTTTTATGTGGAAAACACCCAGCTCAAAAAGGTATAAAAAAAACACAACCTGTACCTCTACAGGATTTAGCCCCAACTTCACTAAATAACTCTGAGCCTCAATAACGACTGATTACAAAATCTTGTAACCAACAAATAGGAATTATAAACTCTAATCCCTATAACTCAACAACTAGGAATTATAAACTCTAATTCCTAACTACACACACCTCCCAAGGTATGCTTTGCCAAAGTCTCTGAGTTTTCCCCAACTCAAAGACTAGCTCCTAATTCAGTTGATAACACACTGAAACTAATATTACATCAATAATTCAAACACAATGAACAACTCTAAAAATCAATGTTAAAACTCTTAGCAGGATTCTATACTTAGGACCAGGTTCTTCAATGTGTTTCTTCAGTGATTGAGTAGCACTTCGTGAAGTCAATCTATCGATTGTGCTTTTCTGCTTTGTAAGTGCGTGAATTATTCTGACTGATGCATATTCTATTTAAGCACAGCTCTTCAAAGAGTCATTCTTTATTTCAAACTCCTCCTTTAATTAGAACTCTCATTGCATAGAGTTCTACTTCAAGTGAGACTCTTTCTTTAATTCCAACTCTTGTTTTCTTAGTGTTGTAGTAAAACTCCAACTCTTTTAAATCAGCACATGTTTATTTGTCAGAATCTTTCTCCTCCCACACATAGGACTCTTTAAGATATACTCAGAAGTGAAACTCCTTCTTCACGTAGGACTCCTTTTTCAACTCAAATTGCTTTCCCTTATCATTAAGTGTTTGAATCAAATTCAACTTGTTATATTCTCCACGTGATCAGTAGCTTGAGTATATCAAAATTAGGCTTTCTTATTCGTTCTTGTCTTTAAGAAATCTTGTTTGCATCTATTAGTAAAACTGGAAATCTGCTTTCCTATGCGTGGACCAACTCAAGTAACATGTTTTATTCATGTGTCAGTTTGTCAATCATCAAAACTACATAGTACCCAATAAATTCCCCTTTTTTGATGATTACAAACCTCTTGTCTTGTGCATTCAATCATCTTTACCCTGTAGGCAATAAAATATAAAACACTAGAATGAAACAAGTTAGTCAATGGGTTATAAACATTGCACAACCCTATTATCTTTCCCCTTTTGGCATCATCGAAAAATCATTTCAATGCAATAATATACTAGCCAAAGTGATTTGTTATGCTATCCATGGCCACTGGGGATATCACCAAAATAATCAGACAAAGACTCCAGCCAACATAGTAATGTATTAAAGAGAGCAAACATGAGTCAATTTAGCAAAGATAGCCATTCCATTTAACTGACAGAGCATGTTCCACATTAACCTAAGCTAGTACTGAACAAAGCAAAATAACTGAGCATTAATCAAAAAATATGGTATAAAAGTGGGACATGGCTAAGGATGCAAATAGTGAAGAAAAAGGAGGAACAGGTGATATCAATTGTGTCAATTGACGAATTACTTCAACATTTTCATCCCTCACTTAATCAAGGTCAAGCTTCAAAGTCATGATCCAAGCCTGAAGGACCACTTATTCCACTTCATGACTGTCTTGTGCAGCTTCTAAGTTCAGATATTTTTTTTTTTAGCCAAATCATTTTTTTTCAATTTTTTTTTAGTGTTAGCGCTCCTTATTGAAACTAGTAGAGCAACATAATTCATCTGTGCAAGAACATCTATTGTTGTTTTCTAAGTCAACCTGAACTAGGACTGAAAAATCCCAAAAAAATAACCAATTAGGAACTAAAAAGGAGATCATATCCCTTTTCATTTCTCAGAAAACTTATGCTGCATGTGATTGATGATCAAGCTTGACAAATCCATGGTACACAATTGATATTTTGGTTGAGAGAGAAGAAGGAATTTCTGGTATAGGATTAACATATTTGTGCACAACCATTTGGAGAGAATCAAAGAAAGTTTAGTCAACCAATTCGTCAACTTTATAAGACAAGGGGAGAATAAAGTGTGAGGAATTGAACAGGTGTGCTCAACTGTTTCAACTTAGACAGCCTATACTTATGTCAGTGAAGAACATACCTGCTAAGAAGAACTTTGTGGTCATAATTGCTTGCTTGTACCTATTTTTCTGCACAATCTAATACAAAATTAGTTTAGAAAAGTCAAAAATCTGGAATTAGGACACACAACTAAATGCGCAAGACAGAATAGAATAACTCTTTAGCTAATAAGATTAACAAAAAAATGATTATTTTAGTCAATCATTGAGGGAAGTTCATGCAATTTTAATCATCCCCAAGTCTAACCTATTCCTTTCAAAATGCTCTTTACTTAGTGCCTTTGGTGCTTACATAGTCAACATTTCTATAGCCCTCAAGAGTGAAATTGCTTTTCTTTGGATACCATAGTCTCAAGCCATTGATTTCCATGGGATATCTCAAGATCCTTTTGACAACACCAATTCTTATAAACTACCAACAAAATTACCAGCAACTTGTGTTAGTTTTGTTGATGCATCCATTTCTTTATTTGTTGTCCCCCTGTCAATATGCCCTCAGTCTATACAACAGTTGGACCAGGTAGTAAAATATGTTCCTATGCATGCTCATCAGTTTCATTGTCATCCTTTTTTTTATGTTTTTCTTAAAAATCTCCCTTACTTCCCCCTTACACTAGTACTACAAATCTGGCCATCTTTCAAATAATCCATTCCCTCTTTAAATGTGGTGAGTGAAAGAAACTTTATTTTCTTCTAGTTTTATGCCTTGAACAAGCTTTATTTATGCACAAATTTTACTTGCCTTCTTTCACTCTCACCTACAAAACAAATTAGGGGTTAACTTTAGGCATCCAGACAAGCTTGGGTCCTTTCTTATGAGTAAATGGATGAATCAGATTTCTTCTAGCCCATGCAGGCAACAGGTTGCATGACCTGTTTCTCTGACCAGGTTTAGTTATCATTTTCTTGATCTGAGATAGATTATTTGCCAGATTTAGACTGCTGGATCTGCTTTTGGCAGCAATTGGACATTTAGTGGTTGGATGTCCAAGGCTTCCATAGATATAACACGTCTTGTTAAGCATCAAGACTTTTGTGAAAACCCAAACCATCTTTTTCACTGTGATATCTTTCACTCAATTTATGAACAATTCTTGAGGAATTTGTCCACCTGTTTGCTCTTTCAAGGTCAAGTTTTAGTTTAGAGACTTCTTGACTCAGTTTATTCACCATTTCTGTTGCATTATTGCACTCTTCTTTGTACTTGACCAACTCAAGTTCAACTTTTTCTTGTTCTTTACTCTTGGTGTTTTTTTATTTTTCAGAGAGTGTCAATTTTAGAACTTCAGACTTAAGATCATTATTTGAAGAATCAAGTTGCTCAACCTATTTCTTGATAGAGCAGTTTTCCTGTTCAAGAGTGTTCTTGCAAGCTTCTAAATCAATAAAATCAAATTTGATTCTTGTAAGACTGTTGAACAGATCATCCCTATCAGAAGTTGATTCTTGAAAGTCATCAATTAGTGCATTCGTCAAGGAAATAAGTTTTGTTTTAGAAAACAAATGCAGCTTTTCTTTAAGTTCAAGTATACTTACCTCAGAAGCATCATCTTCTTCCTCCAAGTCTGAATCTCCAAGATCCATGAGTACTGCTTCATCAACTTCATCATCATCTGAGTCAAATCCCCAAGCTTCTACCATTGCATATTCTTTCCTCTTTTTGTTTTTTTCTTTCAATTCTTTTTCATCCCTTTTCTTTCTCTATTTTATTTCCCATACAGGACAATCCTTGATATGATGATCAGTCTTACCATACTTGTAGCATCCATTTAGATTGTCATTTGACCATTTCTTGCTACCTGTTCCCTTCTTCTTTTTGAAGAATTTTCTAAAGTTCTTAGATATAAAGGGAACTTGTTCTTTATCAAGTTCAATTTCTTCATCATTGTAAGATGCCTTTAGAGCTAAGGTATCCTCTGGGGCTTCTAGCACTTTAGTTCCATCAATTTTCATTTCATAAGTTCTTAAATTCCCCACTAATTCATCCAGGGTCATGCCTGCAAGGTCCTTATTTGCTTCCCTGATTGTAGTCACCTTAATATTCTACTTTGATTTTGGTAATACCCTCAGTACCTTCTCGACTTGTTCTTCTTCAGATATAGCTTTTCATAAGAAGGTTAGCTCATTTGTTAAGGCAGCAAGCCTTGTCATCATCTCATGCAAGGTTTCATTCTCCTTCATCATAAATGCCTGAAATTCTAAATTTTCTTACTTGAGATGTGCCTTCATGAGCATTTACTAGAGCATGCCAAATTTTCTTAGCAGTGGTGTATATTGATACCCTGTTGTATTCAGAATTCCTAATCCACATACCAAAATATTTTTGGCCTTAGCATTTTTCTTTAATGCCAATAAGTCATCAAGAGTGAATTCACTTCTTACTTTCTTGGCCTGTTTCTCATCTTCTAACTTTATTGGAATAGTAATACCATCAGTGATCCTATCCCATAACTCATAGTCTACCCCTTGAATGAATGTTTCCATCCAAACTTTCCACCAAATGAAGTAAGAACCATCAAAGAGTAGAGGTCTAATAGTGGATTGACCTTCACTGTGACCGGTAGGTGGTGTGGAATTTATTATATTGATCTCTGTCTTAGGTGCTAGCCCTTTTTAAGACAACCTCTCTCTGATACCACTTGTTAAGAATTCGTGCCCTACTGATTATCTTATTTTTGACCAACTGTTGCTTATCGATGGAACGGGTTGCCTGACGTGTTCCACTGACGTGTTCTAAGGAAGCAGTAAAACAGAAATTAAAGAACACAATGATTTTTACGTGGAAAACACCTGGCTAAAAAGGTGTAAAAAACCACGACCTGTACCTCTATAGAATTTAAGCCCAACTTCACTAAATAACTCTGAGCCTCAACAACGAATGATTACAAAACTCTTGTAACCAACAAATAGGAATTATAAACTCTAATCCCTATAACTCAACAACTAGGAATTATAAACTCTACTTCCTAACTACACACACACCTCCTAAGGTATGCTTTCCTAAAGTCTCTGAGTTTTCCCCAACTCAAAGACTAGCTCCTAATTCAGTTTATAACACACTGAAACTAATATTACATCAATAGTTCAAACACAATGAACAACTCTAAAAATCAACGCTAAAACTCTTAGCTGGATTCTATACTTAGGACCAGGTTCTTCAATGTGTTTCTTCAGTAATTGAGTAACACTTCGTGAAGTCAATCTATCGATTGTGCTTTTTTGCTTTGTAAGTGCGTGAATTATTCTGAATGATGCATCTTCTATTTAAGCACAGCTCTTCAAAGAGTCATTCTTTATTTCAAACTCCTCCTTTAATTAGAACTCTCATTGCATAGAGTTCTACTTCAAGTGAGATTCTTTCTTTAATTCCAACTCTTGTTTCCTTAGTGTTGTAGTAAAACTTCAACTCTTTTAAATCAACACATGTTTATTTATCAGAATCTTTCTTCTCCCACACATAGGACTCTTCAAGATATACTCAGAAGTGAAACTCCTTCTTCACGTAGGACTCCTTTTTCAACTCAAATTGCTTTCCCTTATCATTAAGTATTTGAATCAAATTCAACTTGTTATATTCCCCACATGTTCAGTAGCTTGAGTATATCAGAATTAGGCTTGCTTATTTGTTCTTGTCTTTAAGCAATCTTGTTTGCATCTATCAGTGAAATTGGAAATCTGATTTTCTATGCGTGGACCAACCCAAGTAACATGTTTCATTCATGTGTTAGTTTGTGAATCATCAAAACTACATAGTACCCAACAATTATCCTTCTGAAGATTTAGAAACCGAATCATTTCCACAGATGGATATCATGTAGTCAGCAGTATCAATCTTTAAATTAGAGGAGCAGCAAATTTGGAATGAGAAAGAATCTTGAGGTTATAGTGAATCTGACGTATGTTCTTTTATTGTTCGATAAAATTTTAAAGAGATAAGAGTATTAGATTGAATTGGTGTGTGACATAATAAATGTGTATCAAATTATGGATCTTTGATAAACTAATGTTAACAAAAAACATAATACGTTAACAAAAAAGAAGTCTTATTATATTTTATATTGAATGAAATTGTAGTACATTCTTCAAGGGTAACACCAAAATGTGAATCATGATTTGAGAATTATGGTTGGAAAGAGATGCATTCTTTCAATAAAAAAATGTGTTTTATATTTAGATTTTGAACTTCTAAACTAATTTAATCATTAAATTTAATTTAACAGGTATTAATCATGAATGCTCAAGAGATTGATCACAACAAGAAGGAAAAATGCATATGCTATTGTAGAATTTATAAATACAGATGCATCAATGTAAATAAGTATCAATCACTATTATATGTGAATGTCATGTGAGCATCTAAAAGCATGATATTTCGGCGGTTGTATAAAACATACATTTGAGATTTTATGATATGTCTGTGATAGTGATTTTATTGTATATTGAAATATATTTATTTAATCAGACTCAAATTTCCCTTGAACTTTGTGAAATGATCCAGATTTGTCCCTCAACTTTGTGAAATTTTGCTTATTTTATTTTACTCATCTATCATCAATCATCAATCATCGCTCTAAATGAAACGCTACTTGAAAACCATAATGAATACTCAAAAATTCCAAACCACATCATTCAAACAGTCTGCCTCTCAATTTCATCTTTAGCTTCTTTTTTATTGTAAGACCAATAATCCATAACCACTATAACCCTCCCTTGACTGTCACAATACCATAGCAAATGATTTAGAAACTAAATATTGTATACCTAGCTAGGTTTGTTTGAGTTTTACTTGAGAGGAATTTAGGCTTGAGGGTTGGTGGTTATAAATTTGGGCTTGGGCAAATTTAGACTATTTTCAAAAGTTGAAGGGCAAATTTAAGCCTTTTGTCTAATAAAAAGGGCCATGAGTTAAAAAAAAAAAAAAAGCTTTTGTCATTAATGAATAAGGACATATTTAGACCAATTTTACCCCATTTTTAACAGATGACATATGTTGGCCATTTCTATAGAATTCATGGCTTATTTGAACATTTTCACAATATAATAACTAAGAAATTAAAAGAGTTGATGGTCAAAATAGCATCACTGAAATATCATATTTTCGTGAGTTTTACAACTCAACTATTAGTTTTTTTTTTCTACTCGACCTATCACTATTTATATATTAAAACATATCTTGGTTAGGCCAACCATTGTAACGCCTCGAAATTTGGGTCCCGAGACGTCACAAGGTGCTTAGGGTCACTTGATTTGGGTCCCGAGACGTCACAAGGTGCTTAGGAGCACAAGTGACCCCAAGCTAACCCTCCTGCTGGCATAACTCATAAGCGACTGAATAAAATGCTTAAATCTATATAAAATCAGCGAAAACATAGCACTTCTCTGAACTAGATCAATATAATTATGAACTTTACAAGATTACAACTCTACCTTTACAAAATGAAACTAAAACTGAATACATCAATTTCTACTAACTGTCTATGAAGCCTCTACTGGTACTGACTTTAGATAGCCGGGTCATGACTCCCTACTATCCAAGCTCAATACGACTAAAATAAGAAAATATAATACTTCTCGAACTGTATAACTAACTCAAGCCCTTGAATCAAAAGGACTCACCACCTGCTGACTGGAAGCTGTAAATTGACTGAATACGGTATGCGCGCTACCACTTGTGCCTACGTTATGAGACAATGTAGCGCGCGCGCGCGCACACACACACACACACACATATATATATATATTCACATATATATATATATATGCACATATATATATATATGCACACACACATATATATATATATATGCACATATATATATATATATGCACATATATATATATATATATGCACATATATATATATATGGGTCAGTACTTTGGGAATGTATTGAGTATGTGGGCGTGTATGAAACATTTTTAAATAATATCATAAGTGTAAAATAAAATCATGCATGCTGAGAATAATGACTCTCTTCGCTTGAATTAAACAGTAATATAGTTTCTCAAAAATCATGAACAGTAACACATGTTTTATAAATCTCATAAATCATTGGACTCAACTCAAACTCTTTAACTCATGACTTAGAGTGACTCGGTAACTCAAGAAACTTAGACTGTTATGGACTTGGGAGTTTCTTATAACCAACATAAATCATGTGAGCTTACATAGAGTCCAACGTTTTGCCTGCGTTGGGGAGAACTGTTCTATCCTTGCCATCGGAGTAGAACCTTAACTTTAGTGATCACTGTCTTGGCCTTTGGCCCTTAATCTTTATCCTACGAGGGCACGTAGTTCTGGGAAAGTAGGATGTGCTGAACTCACACTTCCCGCTCGGTGTTAAATACTACTCCCAAACTCAAGCTCAGAATGCGTTAGGAAGTCCACCTTAATCAACTCAAGGGTCTACCATAGAGACCAAAATCATAAATATATCTCATCAATAAATCATAAATAATTTGTGGATTCCTAACTTGACTCAACTCAAAACAATCTTTCTCAACATCAAGTGGACTTGCTTATTAACTCATATCAAATGTCAAAGCATCACAAGATTCATTCTTGACTCTTAAACTCAAACGTCAATATATATATTCAATAATCATCTTCTCATGGAAAAGCTTAAAATCATGACTCTTATCATTTATCACTTGGAAATCATCAATTCTAATTCACAGTAACAATATACAATTCATAGCATAAGTTCCCAATTTAGGAAATAAAACAATGAAATAGTCATGTATATCAATCTTGAATAGCTCAATTCTAATAACTCAATCATTGATAAAGTAATTTGGGTGTAAACCCACTTTGCAAAATCATGAAATTCAATAGTAGAAATTAAATCTTTGGGCACAAGAATGAAAGAAGTGTCCTTGTTCAAACCCCACATACCTTGATTATGATTTTTGAGATGAAGAAACTTGATTGGAACTTCTTTCTCGCGCTCTTGAGCTAAATTTCTTGATGCCTTGACTTAGATATCTTAAATCTTGAACCACTTGAAGGTATTTATGGAAGGTTCTTGAATTTTCTTGGAGAAGATTGGATTTTTGGGTTGAGAGAAAACCTTAGCTTCTTGAATATTCTTGGAAAGAAATTGGAGAGAAATGAATTTCTCTTCTCTACTTGGATCTATATATAGAGGGTAAGAATGGGTGGAAAAGACCAAAATACCCTTGAGCAAATTCTAGAACTGGAGCCCGAGTTTTGGCCCTGGCGCAACACGCTAGGATCGCGGTCCTTCACTGGATTTGGACAATTGGGAAACTGCTCAGTGGCGCGACGCAGTGAAATCGCGTTGTCACTTTGGTTGTGACCTGGAAGGGCACCGTGATGCGGTGGAATCACGTTGGTGCACTGAAATTTGACAATCCTAATATTGATCCTTGGCGTGATGCATCAATATCGCAGAGGCTCACTGAAAAATGACAATTTTCATTTTGGCTGGCTCTGCAACGAGCTAAAGTGCTAGGTGGCACACTGTCTCACTAAAGTGACTCTAACTCTTCACCCGAGTGTCGGATTTGGGCGAATTTGATATCGATGGAAATTTTATTCAATACTCTACAGGACAAAAATTCAAAAATAGTGAAATTCTATACGGTTAAATCGTCATTCACTTTGGAAGTCATTTCCATATACTCAAAAGACGGATTTAGACTTAAGGAACGATCGGGGTATTACAGCCATCAATTGTCACCTTGGATGGTTGAACTAGTTAACTATCACCAGAAACTCAACTAGGTGTATTTTAATATATAGATACTGATAATTCATATTGGAAAAGAAAACAATGTACAGTTATGATTAAAACCTGCGAAGAGTGAATCCAAATATATTTTTGACCATTATTTCAAATGAGAAGTGTATGCTCACCTATGGTTAGGTAAACAAACACTTCTTCCACAGTATCAAGCTTGAGAGAACGAGTCACAGTGCGCCATAGATGCGCCAAAAAATCTTGTAGAGAAGAAATCGATTAACACTCATTTCTAAAATGGCTTTACCCTTGAGCCTACCAATACTTTCTTTACTAAGGTGAAAAACCCTCTCAACGAATGTTGGAACTTCAATTTTTTCAGACAATTTCTCATCATCCATCTTCAAGGAAAGATGAATCGAAAGACTCATTTTCTTAGGAAAATGACGTTCTAAAACTGGAATTTTGAAAATAACTTTTAATCCACGAGAGATTTCAGACCAAGAATTGAAGAAATGCCAAAAAGATGTTCCATCACCTAAGCTATGATTCATAGTACATTCAATAAATAAACCATCAACTAGCTCTATTAGTTGAACCCCAAACAAAGGCTTAGTAACACATTCAAAATTCCGAACATTATTCAGTGGGAAAAGATGATGAACAATAATTGGTACGAGTGTAGAATCAAGAATAACAGATACAGTTAATTTTGGAGCGCTGGCATGAATGAATTCCATGCCAGCGTTATTACAGTTGATGAAGAAAGAAACCGTGTCATCATTAGTATTTTTGATGATCGAAAAACAACAAGAAGTGTAAGGTGTGAGAAAGGGATGTTTTTAAGTGATCAATATTATTATCTTGTTTTGGTTTGTGGAAAAGGAGACCTTTTTGGATAGTATCACGAAGGAGGAGTTGTATATCCCATGGTGTCATTTCAATTTTAGAAATTTTTGAGGTGCTTTTGTATGAATTTGATTCATTTGATGTTGCTCCTACTAAACAGGTGGAAATTATTTGAATTTCTTCCATTTTTTAGGAAAGGCTATGACGAAGAAGAGAGTGGATTTCTTGGGTGGATTCAATAATTCATTTAAGCCAATGATGTAGGGAAAGAGGTGGGCATGGTAGTATAGTATTAAAAACTTTTGTTAGGTAATTTTGGTTTTGAATTTTTAAAAATATTATATCATTACCATACTAGATTGATTAATTCAGTATGATTCGTTATTCAGATTGATTAATTCAGTATGATTCGTTATTCTTAAGTTCGCTTTTGATATATCGTAGCGCAATATAAATTGATAATTATACTAATTTATTTGCCTTTGATTTTTCAAGAAACGTTCAAACTATATCATAATACCACCTTATATATGTAGTAATGTTCAAAAGAAAATACAAGCAATTTTCTTCGTTAATCAATTACACATGTAGAAATATTCATAAGAACGTTCAAGAAATTTTATACGTATTTAATCAATTACACATGTAGAAATATTTTTTAAAAAAATACAAGCAATTTTCTTCTTTACACGTGAAACATTCAAAAGAAAATATAAGTAATTTCTTCGCTAATCAATTAAAAATATTTAACAAAATAAAGTAGTCGAAATACAACATAGCGTCAAAACAATTAATTTTATGCTAATCATAAATTTTGTGTGAAAATGACTCATTTGATGATGTAGCTCCAACTAAAAAGGTGGAAATGATATGAATTTGCAAGTGTTGGAGTCACATGCAATAATGAAGATGATTTAATTGAATTCTTTTAAGCCAATGATTTAGGGAATGAATGGGAATGGTACATTATTAAAAATGTTGGTCAGATGATTTTGATTTTTGATTATTAAAATAAGCTATCATTGTTATATCAAATTAATTCAGTATAGACTATAGAGAGAGATGCACAAAATATTTTAATATTCTTTAAATATTAATTGCCGTATCAAATATAAAAATAAAAAAAAAAAAAAACTAAAAATATACATCAAATATCATAATACTAAAATCACGATATCAATTTTAAAAATTTTAATATGATAAAGTGGTATCTATCTTATCATGCCCGAACCTAAATTAACGGAAAGATATAATTCACTTTTAATTGATAGAGTATAATATGAGTGTGTACTTTAACTTGATAGTGTATAACTAGTTAAATTATATGAGTATATAATTTAACTCGTTAAGACAGGTGTTACTCCCTTGTGTCATTTATGTGGTTATATTATTGACCGAAAACAAAGTTCAAGAAGGAAAGAATATTTTAGAAATCTATATAACAAGAACATATTCAGTGTATTCTTATGAATTGGAGTTTGGAGTTTAAAGTGTATGCAATTCATGTCACAACATCAGATGAAGTAGAGAGGCTATTTGGATAAACCCTGACTCAGAACAGACACCAGTATAACAAAGAAAAATATAAAAACACATAACCAAACGATACAAGAAACAAGACATCCATAGATTAATACTATAAACTATCTATCCGAAATCACCAACAATATCAAAACACAACAAATAAGAAACTACAAGACACATGCATAACACTATGACTAAAGACACAACTACCCACAAAGCCCACCTTCTTACTAGTAACAACGCACTCCTATCTCCTAACCCTCTACCCTAATTCGCGTCTTCCACACCTTCCTATCAAAGTTTATGTCCTCCGCAAACTGTTCTGCTTTTTAAATATTTTATGATATTTCAATGGCTGTACGAATCAATCATTGAGGATTGATGTTTGATGAATAGGAATGACAAATGATATCGGATGATGCAATTGCGGGGCAAGCTCTCATGAATTGGCGAAGGCTAGTTCAACTCGCCCCATACCAACACACTACCCTACATAATATAACTTGATGTTTTTGAACCTATACCATCTTGTCCATCATATTTTGTTTGCAATCCAAATAAGCATCACGATAACTTTTCGAGATATATCTGTTGTTTTATGCCTTGCTTTGATACTCAAAAGCTTATTTTTTGATACCTGGCTTAGTTTGTAAAGAGAGAATTCTTTCTTTCAGACTTATGATCTTCGTAGCTTTTCACAGAGAAGAAGAGAATTTAGTTTTTATCTTTTGAAGAGAGCTTTCTTTTCTCTTTTTTACTGTTTGAGAAGAAAAGTTTGTTCTTTTTCAAGTTAAGAGTTCCTAACAAATAGAACTACTAATATTTCTGAAGTGACACAATTTGTTACTATTCA
>NC_061111.1:245015451-245131022 GCF_002878395.1 Capsicum annuum | reverse complement strand
CAGAAAAAATAAATCAAAATATAGAATCAATTACAGAATATGAGACTTCTAGAATGAAGTTAGGCCATAATAAGAAAGTAACATAAATATTTGAAAAAAATACATAAAAACCCTAAAACCTGGAGTCATAAGTGTGAAGGGACTCTATAAAGTCCTAAAACTTAATGATACATAAGTCTGGATTTGAAAGTAAATAAAGACAAATAGAAGAGGATGAGGTCCAAAAATCTGCTCCAAATGCTGGAGTTCACCAGTATCTCGAAATGTCAACCTCTCACCGCACTAATCAGCCATCACGAATCACACTCATACTAGGATTTGTACTGAAAGGACGTAGAAGTAGGAGTGAGTACGGTTCACTTGTACTCAATAGGTATCATAGGCCGTCTGAGCAAAGTAGAAAACTAGACAAGTAAAGAATACTATGAGCATGCTTCCACCTGCATACAAAAAAATTTTCAACTAGTAGCTCACACAGTATCTCCTAAAAATTTCTACAAAATAATATCTGAATAAGAATAACTAAACAGAAGAATATAAGAAAATCTAAGTACATGACAACAAACACATAAGAAAAATACAATGATGTAATGTAATGCAATACAATGATGGCGGGATAATGATGATGTAAATCATCGTATGACTTTTCGTATACACCTTATGAGCTCGGTGCTTCAAAACAGGTCCCATAGGGGAGTTCACAACTCACATACTTTCTAGAATCTCATATCTCAGTCAACTTTATCGGCATAATTCACGGTCGAGGATTTTATAAAGTATTTCATTTTCTTTAAAAATCAGTATTTCTCAGTGCTACCAATATCTCATGAATATATGTGTATAAAATGGGGATGTAATGCTCACAACCAATAAATATAAAGATAATAATCAATTCAATACAGGTATAAATGAACTCATAATCAATTCAATATGTCAACAACATATGATATAAGCCCTCAGAATTCACCACTAGAATAAATGTTCATGTAGGACACCAATAATATCATTTCAAACCCCCACTACCAAAAACTGGTCTAATTGCGAGGGTTTATTTAAGGGATTTATTTTACCTTTGTAAAGTTAAATGAAATGTGATACAAGAAAACCAAGGAAGTATCAAAACACACTCCAAATTAGTCCACTAAACCGACAAGAAGAATACAAGGCACAATGGTATATATAACACCAAAACAACAACAACAAGATGATAACAATATGACACAGCAATAAGATGAACAACAAGTCACGACTTCACTAAAACACAAGAACAAACGGATTCAAGTTACAACACTGGCAAAATTACAATAAGATAAAAGGATAAATAGATAGACTACATGAAGATTTAATCTTAAGAACTCAAGAGTCTATTCCACTCTTGAACCCTTAACACTACACACTTCAATTCACCTATCTTTTATACGATACAAGATCGGATTCCACCTCTCTAGCGTCTACGCTTCCAAGCAAAATACAATCACTAGTGACTCCACACTAGATCTTGCCGTAGTTCTGGTTGGTGGCATTTCCAAGCCCTAACTATGGTGTTTCAAGTCTTACAAGACTTACAATAATATCCAAAAGCTAAGTCTAAAAGCCCTACAATGTTCTATATATACTAGGTTATAAATAAAATACAAAAAGACCAAAAGGCCCCTTAGAGACTTAGGTGCCCATCAAGTGTAGTATGTTGGCTGATTTTTAGTGCATTTAGATTCCCTTTTCCACTTCAATTGCACAAACCAAGTCTCAAACCCAACATGCACTCCCATAAGTCCATATCCGTGATTATTCCCGTATCATCCCCCTATCTCGAGAGGAATTTGCCCACAAATTCACGGTTTCACCTTGTTCAATCGGCCACTTCAAAAGAAACCACTCAAAATAACCCACAAACATGAGATGGCACAAAAATAATCTGCAAAATCATGAGGAACCTAAGAGCACATTAACACAAGTCTCGGCCAACATCTTTATTTTGAACCTCGGCTTCCTCTCCATCTTGAGCCTTGTCTTCAATCTCATCTGAAACAAGTCTATAACCATCATACAAGCATCATCATAGACTCTATATGTATCATGTTCCTTTCTACCATTCTCCTCTACATGGACATATCGACTTTGGTAAAGTGGAGTTTCGGTTGTGAGGATTGATTTGGTAAAGTGGAGCTTCGGTGGTGGAGGTTGGATGGGAGGGATTTGGCTTTCAAGTTCTTTTTGTTGGAGGACATTTGGTGGCTTGTCTTATGTCTATGTCATTTGGTGGTGGTCTTGGAGGATTAATTGTTTGAGGTAAAGCTTGGGAAGTAGGATCACGAGAATTTCTTCGACTCTCCACTCGATCCAACCTCTCAAATATGGTAGACATATCCGAGCCCAATTTGTCAAGACCCGCATTGGCCTTAGATATTTCTTGGGAAATAGCATCAAGGTGGGCCAAAATAGTATCCATTATGGCAAATGAATTACCTACAAAATAGTAAACACGTTAGTTGTACAAAAATATCCTCACTCTCTCTTTTTATTTCTTGCCTCTCAGATCCCTCATACTCAATCTCACAAGTGTTATAAGCTTGCTTGTACTCCGAGAGGTTTTGAGAGGTGAATCTACATTTACAAAGACTCCAAAGAGTAAGAAAACACACGAGGATGTATTACAATGACTCAAAGAATTAAGACACATAAAGGAAAGTTAACACGAAAAACGGTTTCAAAACTAACTTACAATTTAGTTCTAGCTCGTAAGTTAGTAAAGGAATCAACAAACAAGACTAAAGAACAACAAACTGAAACTAGAAGACCAAAATTTGAGCTTTAAATTTATTGGTGAACAGTAATTGGTCACATGGCAATCCGTGATTGGCCTCGGTTCTCAACAATTTTATTTTCCAAATTTGGAAGTCTTGATCAATTTTATAATTTGGAATTAGTGGGAAGTGGTTAAGGAGGGAAATATAAGTCTTTGAATCTTTTTTCAAATTTCAAAAAAGAAGACTTGACTTTCTTTGTAATTCTCCTTAAAGCATGGACCCTTGTTTTATGAAAAGTGGTTGAGATGTGATTGACTAGTTGGTGAGTGATAGTAAGTCTTTCAAGACTAACAAAGATATCACACCTTTTCCTTCACCTTTTTGGATCTGACTTTCACTTTATTTTAACAAGGTATGAAGGTTGAGAAGAACATCAAGAACACTTCAACAATCACCAAGAAAAATCAACAACAACCACCAAGATCCACAACATAACCACATGGCCAACTCCACCACAACAATGTTTCACACGACCAAGACTACAAAACCACTCATAAATGTCCAACTAAATCCACAACAACAAGAATAACACTGCACGGCCACAACAATGTTCACAACAATAATCTTAACAATTCAAGCTCAATTTTAGATCAAGACTCAAGAGTGTTAAAGAAGAATAAAGCTAACACTAAAAACAATAAAGCAAACAAGAGAACAATTAGATCTAGACACCACAATTTGTCCAAGACTACAACAACAAGAACAACAATTTCTCAGCCAAGAACAAAAAATTGACAGATTGCACCTTTTTTTCAAATTTTTCAGCTTTTCAACAATTTTTTTTATTATTTTCTAACAAGCAAGCCCAAGATTGATCTTGTAGGAACAATATCAAGCCATGATATGATATCAAATGATACAAGAAAACCAAGAAAGTATAAAAAAAACACTCCAAATCAGTCCACTAATCTTAAGGATCCGAGGACCTTTTTGGAGACCACTCTCGGATTCACTACCGATAAGAAGAATACAAGGCACAGTGGTGTATATAACACCAAACCAACAACAACAACAAGAAGATGATAACAATATAACACAACAATAAGATGAACAACAAGTTACGGCTTTACTAAAACACAAGAACAAACGGATTCAAGTTACAACACTAACAAGATTACAATAAGATAAAAGGATAGATAAATAGATAGATAGACTACATGAAGATGTAATCTTAAGAACTTAAGAGCCTATTCCAATATTGAACACTTAACACTACACACTTTAATTCACCTATCTCTTTCATGACACAAGATCGGATTCCACCTCTCTAGCATCTACATTTCCAAGCAAAATACAATCACTAGTGATTCCACGCTAGATCTTGCTCTAGTTTTGGTTGGTGGCTTTTTCAATCCTTAACTGTGGTGTTTCAAGTCTTACAAGACTTACAATAATATCCAAAAGCTAAGTCTAAAAGCCCTACAATGTTCTATTTATACTAGGTAACAAATAAAATACAAAAAGACCTAAAGGCCCCTTAGAGACTTAGATGCCCATCAAGTGTTATATGTTGGATGATTTTTAGTGTATTTAGGTCCCTTTTTGCACTTCAATCGAACACACCAAGTCTCAGACCCAACATGCACTCCCATAAGCCCATAACAATGATTATTCCCTTATCAAAATATGGGAGTTAAAAATGTGCCGCTAAAAATATATATTTGCGGACCCCCGCTATCCATCCAAAAAAAATAGTTCTAAACCAAAACATATTTGCCCTTTTTTTCCAATATCCATGGAAAATAGCTCCCAAAACATTTCTCTCTCTCATTTTCTCCAAAATAGCGCTAATTAGAGTACGGTTGAACTCTCCGTCGGTCATTGATAGGGTAATTGCTACTCTCTACTCCGGCCATTGCTACTTCGGCGCCACCACTGGCTATTGATAGGTAATTGTTTCTTGTTTTTTTGGATACTCTATTATAGATTTTCATCTCTTCTATGTTGACACAGACCTCCTCTTTGTACCAGCAGTACAAGCATCATATCAATATAATTGATTGCCAACAATCTGGTCCTTCTGGTGGCATGCTCATTTTTGTTAGTGGTAATCTCAGCCTCTCCGGTGAACAACACCCGCTCAAGTACTGTAACGCCCAAAAAATAAGTCCCAAGATGTCACACGGTGCTCAAGACTATGAGTAGCCTTAAGCCAACTCGGTCTTCCTTCTACTAAATTTGAAACTCATAATAGGGAAGTATAGATATAAAATCAAGTTTAAAATGTTGAATTCTGTATAAGCTAAACTGAAGCTGTTTGAATATAATATCTGAAAATACTAAACTCGAAAGTCTGATCAATCAATACTGGAAATCTGAATCATAACTAGCAGTCTAACAAGCCTTTACTACTAATGCTAAAGAGTCACTGGGACAAAACCCCAGCTGACTCGAACTGTCTGAAAATACTGAATCATCTATACTAATAAGATAAATTCCATATGAACCGATACAAAATGATATATCATCAATATATTTGACACAATATTGATGTAATATTGTGAAAGATTACGAGGATCTGAATTCTACGTTAATTTAAGCATGCTGACGTAGAAACATTTATCAAGTGACATGAAAGGATGCATCTTGGTAAGTGAAAACTTATTTGATTTGCATTCCAGACACTTGAAGATGTCACACATAAAATGTTGAATATTGTCACTTTGACAAAATTTGTATGAAAACTTCTTTAAGGATTCAAAATATAAAAGTTTCTGGGAAACTTATTGATAATCCTTATATTGTATAAGCTTATAGCTTGAAAATTATTGAAACTCTTGGAGAGTTTTCAAAAGCAATAAGATTATTTGCTGAAATGAGAAATATACCGATTTGGATTGATTATGAAGTACCATATCTTAGTACAATTGGTGCACTAATGTATCTTGTAAAAAACTATAAGACCCAATATAGCCTTTCGCTCAATTTGTTAGCAAGGTATATTTCTACTCCTACTAGGAAACATCAAAATGGGATAAGATACATAAGTTTATTTTATTCTAAATATTGCAGTCCCGATCTTACTGGTCATGCTGATGTTGGGTATTCATCTAACCCGCATAAATCTCAATCTCAAACATACAATGTGTTCACATGTAGGGATACTGCCATATCTTAGAGATATATAAAGCAGTCTATCATAGCCACTTCATCGAACCATAATGAGATAATAGCTATTCATGAAGCAAGTCAAGAATAAGTATGGTTGAGATCCATGATACATCTCATTCGAGAAAAATATGGTGTGAAATATGACAATCTACCTATAATTTTATACAGAGATAATTTAGCATACATAACACATCTTAAGGGAGGATTCATAAATGGAGATAGAACGAAGCGCATTTTGCCAAAGCTTTTCTACATACGTGAGCTACAAAAGAATGATGATATTAACGTGCAACAGATTCGTTCAACTGACAATGTGACTAATTTATTCACCAAGTCTTCTCCAATTACAACTTTTAAAAAGATGGTGCACAAGATCGAGATGCAAAGGTCGAGGATGTTCTTATTAAGGGGAGTTAATACACGCTGTACTCTTTTTTCCTTATGAGGTTTTGTCCCACTGAATTTTCCTTGTAAGGTTTTTAATGAGGCAGCTGAAATGTGTATTATTAGAGATGTGTGCTCTTTTTTATTCACTAGATTTTTTTCCTACTGGATTTTTTCTAGTAAGGTTTTAACGAGGCACATTATCTACCAATTAGATATTCAAGGGGGAGTGTTACAAATGTATTTACATTATAGTGAATGTATATCAAGATCTACTTTGATATCTATTAGGATTTGAGACATCTGTCTTTTACTCAGACTAGGAGTAAATTTTCCCTATAAATAAAGGGGTTTTATTTATTGTATTTACAATCTTATGATCTCTCATCCCATCAAGAGATCTCTTTTACGAGAAGAATAAGAATTACTCACTCTATTCTCTCTACTCTTCTTCTTTATTTTTTCTTATTTTATAACAATTTATAATTTATTATTAAAAATTGATGATCCTTACTAAATTAAATAAAAAATAATAAAAAAAATTTGGAGGGGAGATTTTAAACCACCACAATTTTTAAATAAAAATTTATTATAAAAAGAATTAAATTTAGACTAACGGAGGTCGGCCGCTGCAAAATAACTGTCGCAAATTAATGATGACAGTCGAAAAAAACTGTCGCAAATTATTTGTGACGGCTCATATTGTAGGGGGTTTGGAAACCACCGGAATCGCAATTTTTTGGGGTTTAAAGCCCTGGGAAATCTTAAAATTAACTTCCGTAATTTGATCCGTTTTTTGTAGTGCCCTCACTTCGGAGTTACTACAATGATTGAGGCAAATAATGCTCAAATAAGGCCTATAATATCTACTCAAGCCCCCGCACAGGCATCACAACGATAGTAATGACATTAAATGCCCAAATAAGACCTATAACATCAAATAAAGCCCTCGGCATCACACTAAGAGCCCATTTAGGATTAAAATCTGGTCAAATCAGCTTTTAATCTCTTTTTTAGCTTTTTAAGGTGTTTGGTAAAATTAAAAGGTGCTTAAAAAAAGCTAAAAACTAATTAAAAGAATCAAAAAGTGAGAGTTGGGTACCCCTAGCTTTTTGCTTTTTAGATTAAAATTCTTTTAGGTTTGACCAAAATATTTACCCTTTTATCCCTTATATTTTCCTTCAATTCCAACAATATCCTAAACTTGTAGCCCTTAAATATATACTTTTTTTTCTTTTTCTGTTTGTCGCTTCCCTTCATCTCTTTCCTCCAATTTCCTCTTCATCTTTCTTCTTTGTTTTCATCGAATCCATCATTACATCGGAGGTTTGTTCAAAAATTTTATTTTAGAATTAAAAATTATAAATAATTCTCCTTATTTATGGTGTTAACAATTTTAAGGACATTTAAGTTAGTTTAACAGTAAAAAAAAGTGTTTAACATCACTTGTTTAACAAATACATCAATAACTTTTTTTCAGTTTCAGCACTTCTATCCAAACACATATCTGCTTAATTTATAAGAACTTATTTTAAGCTTTTAATTACTTAAGCTAAAAAACTATTTTTTGAATCTTATCCAAACGGGCTCTAAATATAATTTCTCAAGTAACAACAATATGTATATAAGCCCCCTCACAAGCAACACGATAATAATAATAACCTCGAAATGCAATTTTTATGTCTAATTCCCCGACCCATTAACGGTTTTACAAGAATAGTTAACTACCCAATCCAGTTTGACGAAAGTTAAGTCATAACCTATCTCGAAGAGTCGAAATCTAAGCCTAGACCCTTCTAGCAGGACCGTTTCTTCATGAGAAATTTTGGAACAACCTAAATCTATCAAAAACATCATCTACATGTGAAAGGAAAACTAATGATACTCATATCAGCCATAATTAATTCGGGTCCAAAAGTAGTTCGAAAAATAAGTTTGAAAACATATGGCGTAAATAATCAGAAATTTATTTTAAAAACATGATCCTCTTATTAAGAGAATTCTAAATCTGAAAACCCATGTAAAAATGATGACAAATCAACTTTTAAGTCGAAGAAAACTCTATTATTTAGTTTACCGAGAAAAATCTCCAAATTCAAGTTTGAAATCATGTTTGAAGGTAGATTTGTAAGGAATTCAAAGGGAATTGAAACAATAACGATTTAAAAATTACTCACACAAACTTTTTGTGAAAATCTCCTTGAAATCGGCTCCTCCCGAGCTCTCAAAGTGAAAAAATGTTTTTAAAAAATTGGGATTTTGATCGAGAACATAAGGTAAATTCCTATTTTCTAGGAGGGTCCTGAACATAAGGTAAAGTCCCATTTTTCAGGAGGGTCCTGAACAGAAAGTAAAATCCCATTTTCAGGAGGGTCCTGAACAGAAAGTAAAGTCCCATTTTTTAGGAGGGTCCTGAATAGAAAGTAAAGTCCCAGATATGCCTTCCCAACAGTAGCTGAACTTGCTGAAAAGAAATCTTCCCCTGTTTCATCAAAGATAATTTTGTCAGTTAAAAACTTAGTGGTGGTTTGCAACACTTGGCTTTCAAGACATCTACTGCAACACTCGTTCCTTTCATCTTTGTTTCGGATTGTTGACATTTTGCCCTGTCTTTTCGTGTCATTGACCCGGATCCAGATTGAGGGAAATGAGTTCTGACTCAAACAATGAATTTCTATTTTACCATGCCTCTAAGATGCACCCTTTTCAAATCTGAATACTCCCAAGAATCCAGCAGCCTGTCGATTGATAGACTTCCTTTTCTTTATGTTGAATTATGATCATATTTCTTTCATGTGCTGGTCCTTGACTTTTTCTCATACAATTGAAAAGACTGGTAGCAATTTTTGAAATCCTTTCTCGCTTGTTTTGGCACAGACTTAACTTAAAGTGTAAAGAAATGATGGTGACTTTTATTTTGATAAATGATATAAAAAAGAAAAAAATATGACCATGTAAACAAAATAAAAGGTCAATGTCCCTTATTCAAAATGAAAACTTATCTGAATACGACAACCAACTCCAATGAGTATGACATGCATTTTAGATTAAACTGCCTGATCTTCCTAACCAAACTTCCTATTTGTTTTTGAGTTCATGCCTTTGCCTCTAAGTTTCTTCTTCAAACCCATTGGACTCGTACACCCTATTCAATTGATGACATCTTGCTAGATTTTTGTCAACAAGCCTCTTTCCTTTTTATTTCCCCCAAACTCGCTATCGTCTTATGGTGCTCGTGGGGTTTTCACCAATAAGACTCTCTCATTTCTTATCTCTCTCAACTCACCATCGCCTTATGGTGCCTGTGAGGGTTTTCACCAATAAGACTCTCTCATTTTTATTTCTCTCAACTCATTATCGCCTTATGGTGCCCGAAAGTGTTTTCACCAATAAGACTCTCATTTTCATTTCTCTCCTGATTTCTTATGCTGAGGAAGACAAGTATTTCCCAAAATCCATCATCACATCCATTACAAGCTTAGCCTTAACATTCTCAAAGATTGATCTGAAGGTCTTTCTTTGGTTGTCACTTGGCTTTTGGATAGGGTTAGAAAGAAAGGATGGCATGAGTCCCAAACGACACTTGATGTGGGGTAAGACTTATAACTTTTGGAATCGACTCAAACTATAAGAATTAACTCATGCCCCATTTTTGTTGACTGGGTGACTCTAAACTCTTTATTTGGTTGGACCGAGCCCTAAATAGGGCAACCTATGTATCTCACTCCCAATAGAGGAGAATCAGGTCGTACGTAGTTCCATCATCTTGTTCTTTGTTTCGATCTAATTTTCTCTTCTTCTTTTTTTTTTTGCTTTTTCTTTTATTCTTCTTTTCTTGACATTTTATTTTTTTACTCTGTTTCGATTCCAAAAGAAGGATATGAAAGAAAACAGAACTAAGCTCAAACGGGATAAACAAAGGATGACACAATGTTTGAATATCAGAATGAAATACCTTCATCATATCAATCTTCAAAAATGCAAGCACTAAACATGCAACAGAACCAACAAAGGATAAAATATTATACATAATATCTTTTGAACGCATCAGTATTGATAGCCATTTCTGTCATTTTGCCTTCAATATCTGTCAAATATAAGGCTCCATTGCGTAACACTTTCTTCACAATAAAGGGACCTTGCCAATTTGGGGAGAACTTGCCTTTATCTTCAACCTGATGAGAGAGGATACGCTTTAATACCAACTGAACAACTTCAAAATACCTGGGGCGTACCTTTTTGTTATACGCTTGAGTCATTCTCTTCTGATACAATTGGCCATGACATGCCAACGTCAGCCTTTTTCATCAATAAAGCTCAATTATTCTAGTCGGTTTTTGACCCACTTATCATCATCAATCTCTACTTCCATAATAACTTGAAGAGAGGGAATTTAAACTTCTACGGAAATGACTGCTTCTATCCTGTACACTAATAAATATGGAGTATCCCCTATTAAAGTTCGAGCAGTAGTACGATAACCTAACAATGCAAATGGAAACTTCTCATGCCATTGTCTAGACTCGTGTACCATTTTCTGCAGTATATTCTTGATATTCTTATTGGTAGTTTCCATAGCGCCATTAGCCTTTGGACGATATGGAGTGGAATTTCGATGTGCGATCTTAAACTGTTGACATACTTCTTGTATCAAATGACTATTGAGATTGGCAGCATTATCTGTAACGGTCATCTTTGGAATTCCAAACCTACAAATGATGTTGGCATGAACAAAAGCTACCACCGCTTTCTTTGTTACTGACTTGAAAGTTACTGCTTCTACCCACTTTGTAAAGTAATCAATGGCCACCAAAATGAATATATGCCCATTTGATGCTTTCGGTTTAATTGGCACAATAACGTCTATCCCCCAAGCTATGAAAGGCCATGGAGAAGACATCACGTGCAACTCAGCAGAAGGAGAATGTATCAGATTATCGTGTACCTGACATTGATGACATTTTCAAATGAAATGAATAGAATCCCTATCCATAGTAAGCCAATAATAACCTACTTGGAGGATCTTCTTTGACAAGACATAACCGTTCATATGAGGCCCGCATACTCTAGAATAAACTTCAACCATGATTACCGAAGCTTCTTTTGCATCTACACATCTAAAAATTCTGAGATCTGGGGTTCTCTTGTATAAGATTTCCCCACTCAAGAAAAATCCACTAGCCAAGCGCCTAATAGTACTTTTTCATCACTAGTGGCATGGATTGGGTATTCTCCTGACTGGATGTATTGCTTGATATCAAAGAACCAAGGTTCACCATCGAGCTCTTCTTCAACCGTATTATAGTGAGCATGTTGATCATGATTTTGTATATGCACCGGATTGATATAGGCTTTATCAGGATGTTGAAGCATTGAAGACAAAGTAGCTAAAGCATCGGCAATCTCATTACGAATTATTGGTATATGCCTAAACATTATTGACATAAACCGTTAACATAGATCTTTCAAGCATTGTCGATACGATATGAGATTTGAATCCCGTATTTCCCAATCGCCTTGAATTTGATGAACGAGTAAATCTGAGTCCCCTAACACTAATAGTTCTTGAATTTCTATATCAATAGCTAGCCTCAAACCCATAATGCAAGCTTCATATTCTGCCATGTTATTGGTACAATAAAATCAAAGTTGCTCTGTTACCAAAAAATATTGCCTAATTCAGAGATAAGAACAACACCAATTCTGAGTCCCTTCATGTTAACAGTTCTATCAAAGAATAGCTTCCAACGTGGATCAACATCTATAATGACTTCATCAACGCACAATACCTCTTCATCAGGAAAATATGTCTTTAATGGCTCATACTCTTTATCAATGAAATTCTCAGCAAGATGACCTGCTAAGGCTTGGGCTTTCATAGTGGTTCGAGTCACATATACAATGCCGAACTCGATAAGCAGTAGCTTTCACTTTACCAATCGACCCGTCGGCATAGGCTTCTAAAATATATACTTTAACAGATCCATACGGGAGATGAGATAAGTAGTATAGGATGAAAGATAATACTTTTAATTCTGTGTTGCCCAAGTCAGGGCAGAACACATTCTTTCAAGAAGAGCGTACTTGGCTTCATATGTTGTGATCTTCTTGCTAAGGCAATAAATAGCTTGCTCTTTTTTGCCTGTAACATCATGTTGACCCAAGACACAACTGATAGAATTGTCCATGAATAATAAATATAAGATCAAAGGCCTACCAGGCTCCAGTGGTACCAGCACTGGCGGATTTGACAGATATATTTTTGGATTTTATCAAACACTTCCTGACATTTTTTAGTCCACTCAACCACAGCACTCTTCTTCAGTAACATGAAAATAGGCTCACACGTGATTGTGAGTTGAGCAATAAACCTACTGATGTAGTTCAGTCTACCAAGCAAACTCATCACCTCTGTTCTATTCTTGAGCGGCAACAGATCCTGAATGGCTTTGATCTTCAAAGGATCCAATTCAATACCTCAACGGCTGACTACAAACCCCAATAGCTTTCCGGATGGAACTCCAAATACATATTTTGCTGGATTAAGCTTGAGATTATACCTGCGAAGCCTCTCAAAGAACTTTCTTAAATCTTTAACATGGTCAGTCTGACTCTTTGATTTAATAATTACATCATCTACATAGACTTCAATCTCCTTATGCATTATATCATGAAACATGGTGGTCATGGCTCTCATGTATGTTGCTCCAGCATTCTTCAAATCGAATGGCATCACTTGATAACAATAAGTCCCCCATGGTGTGATAACAGACGTCTTTTCCGCATCTTCATCATCCATAATGATTTGGTGGTATCCAACATAACAATCCAAAAAAGAGGCTACTTCATGTTTAGTGCAATTATCCAACAAAATATGGATGTTGGGCAGCGTAAAATCATCCTTCAGACTTGCTCTGTTCAAATCACGGTAATCAACACATACTTGAATTTTTCCATCTTTCTTTGGGACAGGAACAACATTGGATAACCACGTAGGATAATGAGCCACTCGAATGACTTTGGCTTCAAGTTGTTTCATGATTTTCTCTTTGATTTTGATACTTACATTAGTTTTAAACTTCCTCAACTTATGTTTCATATGGGGGAAGGCAAGTTCATTTGACAATTTATGAGCCACTAATTTAGTGCTTAAACTAGGCATATTATTATAAGACCATGCAAAACATCCTTATAATCAATTAATGCTTGAATCATTCCATATTTTAGATGTGGCAAAGCATGTACACTGATTTTAGTTTCCCTAACATCTTCTTGATTCCCTAGATTAATTGGCTCAGTTTTATTTAAATTAGGATTCAGCTTGTCTCAAACTGTTCCAACTCTTTGCTTATTTCTTCTAGTGTCTTTTCTTCATCATATTCCTCCTTTTTTTTATTATATCCTGATTATTTTGGATTTCAAGATCGGGCTAAAAATTTCACATGCATGTCATGTCATTAGAGTCAGCATAAAGAGAACTGTATAAAGAAAAGACAAAACAAAATACATTAGACACAAAATAAAAGGGACATTGTATTTCATTAAAAGGGAAATATATGAGGGTTTAAACACAAACAACAGAATATAAACTAGCTAAATTTCGACTTACAACCCTGAAATAACTCTAAAAAACTAAAAGGAAAACAAAATGAACTACCAAAACTTCCTCTTGACGGGAAAAAGAGTGACTTCCCAATTGTTGAGACGGGCAGCTGGGCCTATGAACTGCACATCTGCCTTACTGGTACCTTCTCCTGCTTCAACCATGTCAACTTCAATCAAAAGGTTCTAGAAGTCATCAACCAATTCAGCTTCAAATTCTACAGGCTTCGTAACACCGCTCTTGACAAATGACTCACTGAGCAGTGGTGTTGGGCGGGGGAGTGACCATGTTTCCTTTTTCCTTTCCTTGGCCTTCTTTAGATCTTCATCCATAGGTTCAAAACCCAGAACAAAAGTGCCCATGTTCTCCCTCGAACATATGGGATGAACTATACCATGCAGATACACTCCCAAACCCCTTCCTGGCTCGAATCAATATTTTAACATTTCTTTTATCATCATGACAGAGCGGGAGACAATTGTGGCCTTGGAATAATCTGTCGTTCAAAGATACGATACACCAACACTGTATCAAAAGTTTGATAGACAAATGTCTCTTCTACGCTATTCGCTTCAATAAGAGACAAGGGAGAATCTTCGTAGGAGGACAAATCCCCTTAACCATGAATAACTACTTCTTGCCTGTCATGCTCAAACTTGATCATCTGGTGCAATGTAGATGCAACTACCTTGGCCTTGTGGATCTACAATCTTCCCAACAACAGATTGTAAGAAGAGTCGATATTCAATACTTGAAACTCTATGGTGAATTCAACAGGCCCTATAATCAACATCAGTCCTATTTCGCCAATGGAGTTTGATTTTGCTCTATCGAAAGCCCTGACACATACATTGTTGGGCCTGATCCACTCAACACCAATGTTCAACTTTTACAAAGTGCAAATAGGGCAAATATTTGCGTCAGAACCTCTGTCAATCATGACATGAGTGACGTAGAAATCTTCACACTTCATGGTAATGTAAAGACCCTGATTATGCCCCGTACCTTCAACTGGCAATTCGTCATCAGAGAAGCTGATTCGATTTACTTTAAAGATTTTTTCGACCATTTTCTTAAGTTGATTTACAGTAATCTCCCTAGGAACGTCTGCTTCATTTAATACCTTCAGTATAATGTCACGATGTTCCTTGGAATACAACAACATAGATAAGAGGGAAATTTAACCAGGGATCTTCTTAAACTGATCTATTATTGAATACTCTGGCAATTTCATCTTTTTAAAAAATTCTTCGACTTTTTCTCGGTGACAGGCTTTTTAAGAGACGAAGCCCCACTCACCACTGGCTTGGGCTTCCTCAAACCTTCAGGCATGAAGCATCTTCCTGACCGAGTCAGACCCCACTACCTCATCTACTTCTTCCTTGACTTCCTTCCCCTGATAAGTCATCACAGTCTGTTTATAGTTCTAGGGGACCTTTTTCGTATCAACTATTGGAGGCTGGGTCACTGGTTTGATGATAATAGGCACTGCAAGTGCTCCTTTCACCATCAAGATAGGCTTACCCGGAGCTCCTGCCACCGTCAACTTAGGTTTGTCCTGACTTAAACCAACATCTTTTCTGGCGCCTTGTTCCATGATCAAGGGTTTCTTTGCGATCTCTTGGACTTTATTTTCTCTCATTCCTTCCTAGATTAATGACATTGCTTTCAACAAATCTGCCGCATTCACTAATTTACATTGGTCTGTATTATGACAATAGGCTTATAACACATCGACGATTCTTTGCAATCATATATAACTCCAACATATTGTTTTCAGCATTGGTTGGCATTGGATTCTGGTTAATGTTTGGAACCTTCGGGGCCTGGACCAAAATCTAATTTGCGTCGATTAAATCTTTGACAGCTCTTTTTAAATACCAGCATTTCTCAATATCGTGGCCTGGCATGTCAGAAAAATATGCACACCTTGAGGAATAATCAAGATTCCTCAGAGGTGGATTTGAGAGCCTTCCTTGGATTGGGCTCAAGACCTTTATCTTTCTCAATTTATCAAACAAGCTAGCATATGACTCCCTAAGAGGTGTGAACTGATTTTTGACCGCCTTCTCTTTCTTATACTCAGTCCTAGGTTAAAAATTAGGTCTGGAGGGGTTTTGGTAATTTGGTGGAGCTGATGGATGATTTTGTGGAGCTTGCACACGCCATTGTAGGTTAAAAGAGGTTTGAGCATATGGCTATGCGCTATATACTGGGTACGGGGGTGGTGGAATAGAATATAGTGGGTTTTGCACAAGGTAGTAATGGTGGGGAGGAATATATGGAGCTTGGGCGTAGGCTTGGGCTTGGGATTGGGGATAAGGGCGAGGCGGTTTTTTGGGATAGGAATGAGTTCCAGCTACAATGGTTGCCACGTCCTCTTTCTTTTTCTTACCTCCGAACGCTCCAGAGCCACCTTAATCGCTTAGGTGGTGGCTTTCAATATGGCAAAACTCACTATCCGGCCAGTCTTAATTCCATCCTCTATCATCTCTCCCATTTTGAGGACTTCAATAAAAGACTTTCCCATTGCCAGAAGTAAATGTTGAAAATAGATCTCATCCTGTGCCTGAATGAAGACCTATACCAGCTTACTCTCCTTCATTGGAGGCTTTACCCTGGTAGCCCATTCACGCCACCTTATCGCGTATTCCTTAAAGCCTTCAGTACTTTTGTTCTTCATGTTTACCAAGGATTTTTCGTCAGGAATCAGGTCGACGTTAAACTGAAAATATTGCACAAACTCAGTAGCTAAGTCATCCCAGTTGTTCCATTTGTCAATATCCTGATCGACAAACCATTTTGTAGCTATATCGAAAAGACTCTCACCAAAGAAACCCATGAGCAACTCTTCCCTTTCTCCTACAGCCCTCAATTGGTTGCAATAACATCTCAAGTACGCCACGGGATCACCGTGCCCATCATAATTCTCAAATTTGGGCATTTTAAAACCAAGGAAAAGGTTAACGTCTGGGAACATACAAAGATCTTTATAGGAAACACTCTTATAGCCTCCGATTTCCTACAAATTCCTCATGGCCTGTTCCAAACTTTTCAGTTTCTGCGCCATGACTTATTGTTCCTCTGTTGCAACAGGCTTCTCCATATCAAATGGAAATGCAGGTGGCTGAGTGTACCCATATGGATCATTCATCCTCAAAGTAGGTTTTGGGGAATAATACTGATTATCCAAAACTTCAATACTGGCTCACTAGCAGACCGAGGGAATACCATTGTCGGATGCACAGCATAGTTGGGGGCTTCAGGTGGTGGCAAAGCCGCGAACACAAGTGCCGTAGGTGGTGCCGACTGAGCAGCGGGCCTTGGTTAGGGAATTGCCAAGGGCACACTAGGGGTCCCAGGATAATATTGACGTGGAGTAAATCCTAGCGCGTGCTTAGGTGACTCAGTGAGAGCAGAGAATTGCGCCTGAGAGAGTGGTACGTAATTAGAGATATTCCCAAGATCTTCAGGGAGTAGAGGATGAGCCATTCCACTAGCCCACGCCCGATGTAAATCTATCAATTTTTGCCTGAGCCTTACTACCTCATCATTGCGTTCTGAACTTTCTTCCCTGGGATCTCGATCTGGGTCAATGAGCGAATTTTCAATCTCCCTGCCAACCATGCCAAGCTTTATTTTTGATCTAGTGAAGTATGGGTGACTAGCCAGAGTGCTACAATACCAACCACTTTTATCTGAAACAACATGCTCAACAAAGACCACACCCGTTAGGATTAGGTCACAAAACAAGCATGGGAATCACATTTGCAAAATTGTATTAAATTCATGCGCATTTCTACCAGCCTTTGAGGGTAGCGAGGTCATTTTAACATCATCCCAATCTTTCTTCTATGCCCAATTGCTTCTTTCCTCCCATCATACCTCTTTTTTCCTTTTCGCACCCCACTTCTTTCTTCTTTTCATCAGTCTCTTTTCTTTCACCTTCTTCTCTCACTATCTACCTTCTTTTATCATTCTTTATGGCTTTTTCTTTTCTTTAGAAGAGGAAAAATAATGAAGAACAAAGAATCAAAATGATTAGATCGAACCCACAAGTAGGTTGCCTACGTATCATGTTGTACATGAATCAGATCTTGCATAGTTCGGGAAGCGTATGCATAACTATCACAAAGTTGAAGTTTTTTTTTTTGACAAAAAATAAACAAAATAAAGAACAACGCAACGTCACAACATTTCATAAAAAGACAACTAAAATCGACTTCGAATTTAAGGTAACCTTAACACGAATCAACAAAGACTAAACAACACTCTAGACCCACAGGAAAACATGCGTGACATTCCTAATGAAGACCCTAAAGTTAAAACAAACTCGACACGAACTCAACAAAGATACAACAATACAATGACAGAAAAATAAAGGACTCAAACTAAGATAAGAAGTGCCCCTTCAAACTATTGCGCCGTGTGATGACCCTGGCTGAGATGGACCTGTCTGTGAAACTCTCACCTTACCAGTCAAATTTTGCAACATACCCTGCAATGATACCTTGATATTCGAGAGAAAGCTCCTAGCAAGTGTTGCTGCCTCTTGGGGAGTGCACCTAAAAAGATTATGTCGATACCCTTCCACAATTATGAGCAACCCTGATAGTTAAACTCTCAACGTCTTTACCTTGGCTCCCGCACTTTCATCCTGACGGTCATCAACTATACATTTTTATTGTATTCTCCCTCTAAGTTGTGCTGGTAACGGCGTACTGGCCAAATTCCATATCTTGAAGTGTATCCTAGATTATGTAAACCTTCCTTGAGGGTATTCACGCCCTGCCACATTGCATTATCCCAGAACTGCTCGTATTTAATCTCATCCCTAGCTTGGTCTCTAAAATACTCAACATCTTTTTGGAGGTCCATTATCAGTGAGACATCTTGCAATCTGCCCAACTGACGCATTACCCTAAGAGGAGTGTATGGTCGAGTACAATTAAGCCCTAACAGAACTAGAAGGAGTTCCATGCTACATCCGACCAAGATTGTTTTTGGGCAAAGCAAAAAATAGGTCCACAGAACATTGTCATCTGTTCTTGATTCGAGAAATTCAATCCAAGCCTCGACTCCCACTGGCAATGAGAATTTGTCAAAGCGTTCTTTCTTCCATGGCTTTCACTCAATCGGAGAGGCAACGGTCAATGACATCTGATTTTATCAAAGACGGAGCAGGGTAATGCTCCATCATCCATAGTTGCAACACTAGATTACTTTCTTCGAAGAACCGCATCCCCTTTTTTATTTCAGCCTTATATATCTCTACTAAAATCATAGGCACTAGAGTAACCTTTCCCCCTTGATCCTTATGAAATAAGGCCATCACTACAGATTGCAACCGAGTATTGATACATCTTTCATCTTGTGGAAACACTAAAGTGCCTAACAAAGCAAGAGCCAAGATTTCAAGACGCTTTCTTTCCCATTTCTTCTTAGTTATATGAAATTCATCACAAAAATAATCAAAACCTCCCAATGATCTGAATCGAGCGAACAAGTAATCTAGGGAAATCCATCATTGATTAAGACATCCCAAAAGCATATTCTTACTCTTTAAACCACAATGCTGAAGAAAGCTCGAGCCGGTATGATTGCGGGCTCGGATCATCTTTAGACCGATATAAGACAACCGACACAGACCAGATATTTCCACCAGAGTAGGCATCATCTCACATTTTCCAAACCTAAACACCAAACTACTAGGATCCCAAAAAGTTGACGCTGCCTCTATCAGATCTAGACGGGGCGTAAGATGTAAGAGGGTTGTAAGATTACCTAATACTATATGTAGCTCATGTTGCTCGGCGTAGTTGAACGCACCCCACCACTTGACTAGTTTTTTAGGGACCTTAGAAACCATTCAAACTCTAGACCTCGTGGTTGGGTCCATTCTGAAATAACACATAGGACATTAACTTAACAAGCAATTCAATTAGAGCAAAAGATTCCCAACCCTTGAGACTTTGACACAGACATATGTCGAAGAGACAGATCACTTATGACTCCAAATCACCGAACAATATAGCCGAATGAAATTAGCCTACTTGGCAAGGACCAGTTAATAACACCAAATTACGAGGAGAAAGACCCTAGGCTAAGATCAAGACAAAGACCAAATATAAAAGATTAACGGACCCACCGAGGGTTGCCTACATATCCCGCCCCGAGGGGAGGGAATCAAGTATGCGTAGTTCATCCAGATTGGACAATAAACGATTAACTGATAGACTGGCCCTAACTTAAGAGACACAATCAAAGATAGACGAATAAAAAATGTCAATAAAATCTTTTTTGGATTTTTAATTAGACAATTCAAATAAAACTAACACCAACAACTATGAAAAAAAAATCTTTTTGATATTTTCATTATATGAAATATACAAAATTTCTACCATTTTTTTTATACAAAAAGGTCCTATTAAAAAAATCTTTTTTAATTTTTGAATTATGAATGCATGCTAAAGGAGACAAAGAAAAATCTTTTTGATGTTTTTATTTTTTTTTTTTGGACAAATGAGTGCGAAAGGTAAAAAAAAAATCTTTTTAAAATTTTTTGAATTTTGGAAAACAAAAGCCATAAAGAACTCTAAAAATATGAAACTCTCTTTTTGACTCACTTTTCTCTTTTTTTTTCTTTTTTCTTCATTTTTCTTCTTTTTTTCCAACACATTATTCTACACACTTTACTTCTAACACATGTTTTCTTCAAATCGGTCCGTCAAATGACATCGTTACCCTCAGAAATGCAACATTTAGCACGTAAAGATGCTTTAGTGGTGAGTCTCCCACAAAGGGCCACATGGGTCCCACTAGGTCTTAATATGATGCAAATAATCATGTCCTAAAGGCTGACCTACGCTGGGGTTTATTAACAAGGCTGTTCGGGGGAGCGTATGGTCGATAGTGGCTGCGAGAGCTTTCCACCCACTCCATAACTCCGATGGCTCCCCCTCCTAAAATAAGGGTGACTCAACTAGAGATCGTGTATAACACGTGTACTACGGACTTGTTGCAGAAAAAATGACAAGTTATGCACATGATGCCATATATTAAGCAGTAACACATAAGGAAAGACTGTAAACAAAGAGCACATAGACACTAAACAATGATAAAACAATAACACAAAACAAACAAACAAAATTTCTATACACCTATAGTGCCAAACTAAGCCGATATAACTCCAAAATAAGCTCGAATTCTGAAAAAAATCCCCAGCAGAGTCGCCAGAGCTGTCATACCCTTATTTTAACTCCAAAATCATTATGGTTTTACACCTCTTTTTTAACCAAAAAGATTCGTTTTAAGGGTCGATAGGGTTTTTATTATTAAAGTGACAAAATGAAGATAATTTTTTTGAAAAAGAATTATTTTACATTCAAAACTCAGAGTTGCCACTTGGCATAATCCGGTGTGCCAAGTCACCTTAGAAAAATCCTTTTCTAAACAATTTGACTCTTTAAGACTGGATTGCGAAAAGAGATTTCGGCTAAGGAATTCCGTTGACCGAGGGGAAGGTGTTAGGCACCTCTCTATCCCATGGTTCAACCACGGTCGCTTGGTGGAGCATATCAGCTAATTTGACACCAATGAGTGTATAAACCACACAAAACACATAAAACAATCAATCAAACATGTGAAATAAAACAAATCCAAAATATAGTGTTCAATCCAATTATACAGTCCAAAATAAAAATGCGAAAAATAAATCCTATTATAACCTACACTAATCCTAACTACGCTCCCGAGCTTTATCCGATGCCTCGGGCCTTCATCACGAACGTCTTCCGCCAACATAATACGTCGGGGAATTCCCCGGTGAATAAATACAATGTGTCTCGGGGCATTCTCCATCTAAATGAATACATTTGAATTAAATACGATAAACTAGAAAGAAACATCCACACGCACATTCCAACATTCAACCAAAACAACAAGTTCTAAAATTTGTCTACCCGAACCTATATTGCCTATCCATTTTGACACATCATAAATCTATCACGATTCATATCAACAATAAATCAAAATTAAACCGAATTTATCCTTTTTGTCAATTATCTATTATCACCCCCAAATCCCTTTATCAATCACCACAATTAGCAATCACCATTTCAACAATCTATGCTCATTTTTAGTAACGAATTTAAACAGCAAAACAATATTAACGAAATCAAGCCATCATAATCAACCAACACGTAATGCAACCAATCAAAATGAAGAAAAGAGAAAGGGTTGAAGAAATGGACCTCAATAGATCTTGCTTTCATCGATAATAAAGAAAACTCGAACTTGGAACTTCGAATAGAACCCAACTTTAAACTCGGTATCGAGAATTGAAATCCAAAACTGGACTCGATGAACGGGTTAAGACGAATAGAAACCCAAATCCCAGAATCAGCAATGAATATCGATGAACCCGATATGGAATCACGACGGCACAAAAATCAGACCCATACACAAGAACTATCGTGTGACCAACACATAATATGATCAGTTTCAGCAAAGAATCCCTACTGTTTCAACGTTTTCTGGCGAAACTTAACATCACCAGACGGATCTAACTCAAAAATCAAGAGCAGAATGAAGAAATTTTGATATTTCTATAAATGGTTCAAACGGGCGACAAACTAAAGATCAATTTCTTGGCTAGTTTCACCGGAAAAACTCGGAGAAAGATCGAACCTCTCCCTTTTTCAGTCCATTCTCGCCTCCTTTTTTCTCAATTCTCCATTTTCTCTTTCGATTTTCTTTGTGTGTAACTGTGTGTGTAATAGATGTGAAAATTGGTGAGATAGAGGTGTGTGTATCGAGCTTTTTTTGTAGAGAAGATGAGTATAAAATAGTTTTCTGATCAGTGAGAGTATTGGTGGCTTTTTTGTGAATGTCCTCCCAGTTCCTCATGTGTGTTCTTAGTGTGTATATACGCCCTTTCTTTGTGGAAAAAATATGGGGGGAGTCATGTGAGGGGTGGGCTGCCTAGGGGTGAGGTAGGGTAGGGGTGGGGTAGTGAGGTTGGGTAGGTTGTTAGGATAAGATAAAATTAGTTAGAGGTTATTGTTTTGTTATTTGTGGAGGGATTATCACACGGGTGAGGGTGTGTAGTAAAGTTGAGCTAAAAATGAATAAAATTGGACTTCGGAGGAACAAAATTAGGTGTCTATAGCTGCAACACAATATTTCTAGCTTTTCTTGTTGCTGTCCTCCCAATATACATCTCCAATTCTTTTTTCACCAAGTTTTGAAATTAAAAAACTCTAATACCAGACTCGGATATAATCTCTGCCAAGTACTTTGAATTCACAAGTTTGTTTTAGGTTGTGGCATTACATATGTAGACTGGATTATACTTCTTCACCTGAAAATCTCCAGTTCTAGAATCATGGCTTCCAAACAACAACCATGGACAACCATCAATACATTTTACTCTCACCTTTTTTGGTTCATTTACATACTTGTCTAATTCTACATGTTCTTGCTCAACATTTTCAAAACAATGACCAAGTCCCAAACTATTCTTTTACAAGTGGGATCAAAGACAATTCTCTTATAATTTTTTTTGTTCTTTTTGTTTTTCCTTCTCTTCTTGTAGATTGTTCTACTTTACTATCTCCATCATTTCCATCATCACTGTCTATTTCAAAGCTAACATCTACATCAGAATCAAAATATGGATCATCTCCAGCTATTTTACCCTCTAAAGTAGCTTCTTTGTTGGATAAGAACTCATCATATCCTAAGTCAACTCTTTTTTCACCTAAACTAGCCCTTTCAGTTCTAGGCTCCTTTTTCTTCCTTTTTTTTCTTCAAATCTCTTATTTTTGGCAGCTCTCTTTTCTTCCCTCAAAACTCTAAAATCATCATGAACATTACTACCATATTTATCTTCACCTTCATAAAAAAAGTCTTCATAGTCTGAATTTGCAGTATCATCAGATTCATTTTCCTACTCAGATGAAATTATTGGAACATTTGATGCAGTAACAAAGGTAGTCCCACCCAAGTTTTGCTCACCATGAGGATCAGCACCACAATCACTACCCAAGATCTGCTCACCAGTAGCAGCAACCCCACCACCACCACTATTCAAGTTCTGCTCAGTAGTAACAGCAACACCACTACCACCACTATTTTCAACAATACTAGCAGAGGGCGCACTACTTAAGTTCTGGATAATAGTTGCAGCAACACCACTACCCAAATTTTCTTCTACACCACCTAACTCTTCACCGTTATAACCAGCAGCACCAAATACATTACACTACCTAACACTAGTAGTAGCAGCACCACTGTTATAATTTTCACTCACAAAAGGCTCTTGAGGTGTTGCAGCCTCTACAGAGCCATCTTCAAACCCTAATTTTTCACTAATCCACAGTCTTGACTGGACTCTTTGTCAAAAGAAGTAGAAGATTCCCCACCCACATGGAAAATATATTCAATGGCAGGAACGTCAGAGACCACATGGGGTTCATCTACTAAATGTGACACATAAAGCTGAACTATATCTCCATTTTTAAGTTGAGGTACAATACCAAATATATCCCTATCACAAGTAATTTTTACTAGGTAATTACGTTTAGGAGGTCTCATATAGACAATACACGAGGAAACATTATAATGAATTTCTTTAACATATCCAACAAACTCAAAGTATAAAAATCTAATCGACACCAAAATACTTCGTAACAATACCTCCATGGTACTTTATATGAGGCTTTTGTTGTAACTTTCCTCCATGATGAAACCTCAATGTAATGTATGCAAAATCCATAGTTAATTTGAAAAAATACTATCTTTAGAAAAAAATTAATTTTTACAGGATAGAAAAATCCTAAATCCAAATACAACAACTTAAACAATTTACGAAAAACCCTAAAACTAACATGTTTGAAACCTAATCGAATTGTAGATCATCTGATTTTGGGTGAAATAGAGTTGAAAATTAACCTAAATTCACAATTTTTAGCTGTTGAAGTAAAAGAAATGATGTTGAGTGAGGAAATTAGGGGTATTTGTTAGGGTTGGGTCGGGTTTTAATGGTCAGGTCGGGTTTTAAGGGTTGGATCGGGTTTTAGTAAGGGTTGGGTCGATTTTAATAAATGAGTTCATTAAATGACGTGGACGAATCAAAACGCGCGTGTCGAACACTACCTAGCCGTGACTTTGGATAAGCTTTACATGGGTGAAATAAATTCAGTTCAAAGTTATTAAGGGGGTATATAATTATCCGATTAGTTTAGGGTCTAAATTAAGTTTTGCTGACAAGTTGAGGGGTCATTTGATGTCTTTTCTCTTTTTAATATTATGGTCTTAAATATGTCTTGTGAAAAAATTGAAACTAAAAAGTTGACAAAAACAAATTGTTTTCTCTTGAAATAAACTTAAAAAGGATAAAAAATAGTACAAAATATTTATTTTTAAAAAATATTATAATAAATCTATTATTGCTAGGGCTGGGCATATTTTGGTTTTAACCAAAAAAACTAAAAAATCGAATCAAAATTTAATTTTGATTTGTTATTAGGTTTTTCGGATTGATTTCGGTTTCAAATTTTAGAAATTTGGTTAAACGGTTTGGTTTTTGGATTTACAAAAAAAAAAATCGGATAAACCAAAAAACCGAAATTATATAAATAATATATTGTAATATAGATATATGTAATTTAATATATATGTAAATATACTAAAAATATAATATAATCTGATATAACATATAAATATATAAATTATATTCATTTAGTAACCCTAAATCTTAATATATTGCTTTGCTTTAGACCCTAACATTAACGTGAAGGCTACAGCGACGCTCAACCATCCTCAATTCGGCAATTCATTTGATATTTCAACATCACCAACAACAATCGTTTGCTCAGTTCGTCACTGCCATCGGCAGTCGCTGCCGAGTGTGGCCACTATCGTCACGCCAACGGCGATGACTCAGCGAGGTCGATATTTATGGTTATTTCATGCGTGTTAAATTAATTATATTTGGGAATGAAAAATAGGTTTAAAAAAAGATTTTTTTTTCTAGAAAAATCACCAAATTTAAATGCTCACTACTTTAATCTTTAAAACCGAAATAAAAATCCAAAATAACCGAATCAAATTTGTAAAAAATGAAATAATTTTGGTTTGGTTATGGTTTTCATTTTCGTCAATCCAAAAATCGAAAAACCAAATCGATATTCAACAATCAAACCAAACAAATCGAACGCCCACCCCTAATTATTACTAAAAAAATGAGGCCCCTCAAATTGAGGGCCTTAGGCGGTTGTCTTATTTTCTAAGGCATAGAGCCGCCCCTGGTAGTAAAGCTTCGACAAAATCTAGATCATTACACAAAAATCAAGGGTAAATTAAACCTTTTCTCTTATTAGAAGGTCGACTAACCACCTCTACCATCATAACAACAATCAACATTGTCAACCAACATTACTATCGCCGATCACTATCCATCACCATCAACCACTTCTGTCATCACAATCACCACTGGCAACCATCACTACTGTTAACCGATATTGTCAGTCGCTACCACACCTATCAGTTCCTTCCATTGTGGCCACGCCACCACTATCCATCACCAATCACTACTAACAACCACCTTCACCATCACAACTAGCATGACGGCCAACTACCACCTACACATTGTCCGCCACCACAAATTCTTCAACAATTACCATCCACACCGCCAACTACTAACATAAATCAACTTCACCAACACCATCACTACCAACCGCCACCATCACGTTGGTCACTATACACACCAACCACCTCTACCATCACAACTATCACCATTATCATCTCAAAGCATGTGGAGATAAGGTAGAAGATTAAAAAATTATACTTATAATAATAAAGAGAATATATTCAAATTATTACTTGCCAATAACCCATTATTATCATCACTGCCACTACAAACCATCTCCACCATTAGTAGTGGACATAAATGTTTCATTTTTTTTAATCAAAATGATGATTTTATTTTATCAGCGAACACAAATCATTGACATGTTGAAAAATAAACATTTTTCATCATTGACACAATCTTAATCATTTAGATTGTGACGTCTTAACTTTTATAAAACAAATGAGACTAAGTATTTAAAAGTGTACTCACCTATGATAATGCTTACGATGACTTCTTTCTCATCATCAAGCTTGCGATAACGAGTAACAGAGCACCATACATGAGCCAAGATAGCTTCCATTTGATAACATTATATAAGAAATGAAAAAAAAGTAATAGTTTTTACAATTTGTGTAGTTTTTATATTTATGAGAAAAAATACAATTTAAAAAATCCAAATTCCTTATACAAACAAATATCAACTTCATATGAAATGATTTCATATCGCATTGTCCAAACGAGCCCGAATCCCTCTCTCTCTCTCTCACACGCACTTATACATATTGGGGAGTAAATAAGCCGTACAGCACAAAAATAATCTTAGTCACTAAGTTTCAAGTCTTAGTTATAGCTTCCATGAACTCTTGATCATTCTCCAATGCTTGCAGAGTCTTTGGAAAAAGGGAAACTTCCATATCTACACTTCCTTCTTTTGCACCAGGAAATAATGTAATTTTTCCATCACTTTTATTTGGCATCCCACTCCTCACACCAATTGGTTTTCCCCAACCAAAATCTGTACAATATATGGTATCCCTTGGACTGCTACCAATGGCCAATTTAGTACTCCCCATATATAGTGAGGCTTTAGAGATTAAAATTGGATTTTCAGCCCAATCTTTGTACATTTTCATCACTTCTTCAGAGTTTTGAGAAATAACCATCTTATGTATTTGCATTGCAGCCCATCCTAGTCCATTTTCCAAAAGCTCCCCTGCAGTTGTTTTTACTTTCTTGATATGAATTGCATTTCCAAAATACCCTTCTGGAAGAGGAGGATTATTTAATCTTGATCTTGCACCTGTTGAAAACATAATTAAGTATTCCTTATGTTTTATTATTCCTTCTTTTAGTATTTCTCAAACAATGACACCCATTTTTATATTTATAAATAATAACACTTTGAGGACGCCCTAAAGCACTCAAGGTATCATTATGAATAAACAAATTAAACTATACAAGCCTAGAAATATATATGACCCATTGAGATGGGATATGATTGCATCACGATCTAATAGAACAAGGGCGGCTTAAGCATATTCCTGGCCTAAGGCTAAATCAATCGGAGGCTTTAAGCTTTTAAAAAAAAACATGACTTTTTTTAACAAACTCTATTTTTAAAACTATATAATTAATTTTTTCTGACTATTCTTTTTAAAATCAATAATATAAGCAATGTATTTAATTTTTCTTGAGATATAGTACTCTTGAATATATCAAACTTTTTCTAATAATTTTTTTCATTTTATATAAAAACCTTAGTTTTTCTATAAATAGTATTTATTTTTTAAAATAAAATCTATAAACTTTTATTTTAAAAAATGAAACCCCTCAAATTTGATTGTCTTTTTTTAATATGAGGTACAGCCGCCCTGTAATAGATCATAGTACCAAATAGTTGGATCATTATTCTCTTACCATAAAAATGGTTGCATGTGCAGCAACACCTACTTCAATTTAACCTTAATGAGATTATTTATAGACAAAAAAATGCCACAAATTCGTTTTCAATCATAACCAAACAATTCGACGTGATCTCAAAACCAACAAAAGTCTCTTGTTGACATGCATGTGCTTAGTAAAATAAAAAGAATCAGACTGATCGCATGCATAAACATACACATGATAGAAAACATAATTAAGTCACTTAAAATATATTTTCTTTTTATTAACTTAACTTTTAGATATAACTATGATAGCATAATTCAATATGGTATTAGAGCAAAACAATAAAGGTCACATCAACATGTGAGGAATGCATTAAATGTATAAGGGAAAAAGTTTAAATATGTCATTGAATTTTGGGGATTTGATCCAAGTACCCTATATGGCATCCATCAATCAATATAGGGTGTATTTGCCACGAAGGAAAATGTTTTTTATGAAAAATATTTTCCTAGAAAATGTTTTCATGAAAAATAAGTTGGTTTCTTATTTATTTTCTTATATTTGGCTGGTGAGTGAAAAATATTTTCTAGCATTTAGTTGATGAATGAAAAACTATTTTTCAGAAATACATTTTAGTGTGTAATGTGGTCATATTTTAGCCAATATTTTATTAAAAAAATCTCTTGATAATTTTTATGAAAATCTCATGATATTTTGTTGAAAATCTCTACCAAGAGATTTTACTTAGGGCCAAAGTCTGTTTGACATTATCCATGACATCAAATATTTGGAGGCCAAGAACTTTCTTAATTGTTATAAATAGATGTGTTTCTTTCACCTTAGACATACCAATTTGAGAAGATTTTAGTTGTGTTTGTTTTCTTCTTTGTAGAGAGTATTTGTGAGAGAGTTGTGTTGGGAAATACTTTGAGTGAACCCTTCTTTGGAGTGATCTTTGTGAGGTTATTCTCTTGAATATTTGGGATATTAGAGTATTTAATTACTCTAATTTTGTACTTTCTTTTGTGCTTTTGTACTCTCTTTTATTTCGTTGGTGTTTAGTAAAATTGTTCTTTCTTTGGGTAGTGGACGTAGGTCAAGTTGACAGAACCACGTTAAATTTGTGCCTCCTTTATTTTCTCAACTTATCGTTATTATCGTCTTTATTTTTTCTTTAACTGATTACTCTATTTAATTCCACACTGTCCGGAATTTTTGATCCTATCATAGTGTTTGGCTAATTAAAGAGTAGCAAATACTTTGTAGAAAATAATTTTTGCTCTCAAAAAATACTTTTTTTAGGATGTGTTCAGTATGGAGGAGGAAAATATTTTTTAGAAAAATAAGTTGTTTCTTGCGTATATTCTTGTGTTCGTTATGCAAGTAAGAAAATATTTTCTAAAAGTATTTGTATATATTTAACAAAAGATAATAAGAATCAATAGGGCAAGAAGGGAGAGATAAGAAAAACAGTTTTGTAATTTTTCTTAAAAATTAAATTTAAAAAATTAAATTTATTTTTGGAGAGGGAGGCTGGTAGGTGGGGTTGTTAGAATAGGTGGTAGGGGTGGGTAAGAAAAATATTTTAATTTTTTTTTTGAAAAATAAAGTAAAAAAAATAGTTCTTTTTGTAGGGAGAGCCTAGGGGAGTGAGGGTGAGGTAAGAAAAAAAATTAATTTTTTTTTAGGGGTGGGGGTGGAGGGGTGGGGTCAGATGAGATTAGTGAGAAAAAAGTTTGAATTTTTTATTAAAAAAATTAACACTTTTTTGGAGAGGGGGTTAGTAGGGGTGAGGTGGGGGTAAGAAAAAAATTGAAATATAGTTTTAAAAAATTAAAATAAAATTTTGGATGGAGGATGGTAAGGGTGGTGGATTGGGGGTCGGCGTAGGGGTGGGTGTTGAGAGTTGTATGATCATTTCAACTTGAGAGTGAGGTTGAAGGAGAGTTTTAGAAAATATTTTCCTTACTTTTCAAAGTGAAGTCATTTTTCTTAAATTTAAGGAAAATATGTTGAATTGAAAAATATTTTTCAAATACTAAAGCCAACCAAACATGAAAAAATTTGAAAACATTTTTCAAAAAATATTTTCCTCCATACCAAACACACTCATAGTTGGGGTAAAATAATGCCCCTACCATTTCAAAATTAATCCAAATATGTGCTTATTTACTAACGGCAAAAGCTTTTCAACACGTTATCTCTTTTTACAAAAGAAAAAAGCTTTTTTGTTACTAAAGTAAAAAAGGTCACTTGTTGAAAATCTTCCGTCATAACTAAGTGCATAAGGGCATACTAGAACAATTTTGTAACGATGGAGGTATATTTTACAATTTACTCTGACATATTTGGGTCATTTCTTAAAATTCAGTGGCATACTTGATCTTTTTACATTATATAATTAAGCAATACAAATTACTCACCTATAACAAGGCTGATGACTACTACTTCCCCAGCACCAAGCTTCCGACAACGAGTAACAGAGCGCCATATATGAGCTAAGTAAGCTTGCAAAGAAGAAATCGATTTCACACCCATTTCTAAATTTGCTTTTGCTTTGAGCTTAGCTATACTTTCTTTACTAAGATGAAAAACCCTTTCCAGTAACAGCGGAAGTTTAAATGTTTCAAAAAATATATCATCATCCAACTTTAGGGGAAGGTGAATAGGAACATTCATTTTTTCAGGAAAATAACGTTTTAAAATTGGAATTTTAAAAATAACCTCGTACCCACGAGAGATTTCAGACCAAGAATTAAAAAAATGCCAAAAACAAGTTCCATCACCTACGCTATGATTTATAGTGCACCCAATAAAAAAACCATCAAATAGCTCGGTTATTTGAACCCCCAATAAAGGCTTAGTAACAGATTCGAAATTTGGAGTGTTGTTTAGTGGAAAAAGAGAGGGAACAATAAGTGGTATGCGTGTAGAATCAAGAATCACGGATACAGTTAAATTTGGAGCTCTGGCATGGGTGAATTCCACGCCAGCATTGTTACAATTGATGAACCAAGAAATTGTACCGTCATTTGTATTTTCGACAATCGAAAAACGGCCAGCTAATAGAGGAAAGAAGTCCAACGTATGAGAAAGAGATTTTTTTAAATGATCAATGAGTGATGATTTGAAAATATTATTATTTTCTTCTTTTGGTTTGTGGAAAAGGAGACCTTTTTGATTAGGATCAAAAAGAAGGAATTGTAAATCCCATGGTGTCATTTCAATTTTAGAAATGTTTTTATGTAAAGATGATTCATTTGATGTTGCTCTTACTAAACAAGTGGAAATGATTTGAACTTGTTCCATCTTTAAGGAAAAGGATTTGAGGAAAAATAAGCAGGAGGGGATTTCTTGGATGAAGTGGAAGACACTGTGATTCTTTATATACACTCAAAGTTTTGAAAATAACATTAAATGAATTCATTAATCAATTACATAAAAATAATGTTTAAACTAAGATAAAAGTGGTCAAAATTTTAACATCCAAATAACTAATTTTGTACTAATACCAATATATGTACTATTTGTTAGTATTATAATAAAATAAATAAATTATAGATGTAAATAAATATTTCGGTATGATTTTCAATATTTTCTTTATAAATACGGAATGGTGTGCCAAATACCAAATAAAAGTACTAGACATACTAAATAGCATAATAACGAAATTGCAATATCAAAAATTTTAATTTCGATATGATATTCAACTATCGTATCCTGTCCACCTCTAATTTAGGTAAATGATTTACTAGAAAGTTCATTTTTTGAAATCCTCCAATTAAAATTTTAGGGTTCCCTATAATTTAGTATTAAAGACTTGTATTGTATGAGTGCAGTTAAACTTGTTAAGTTATACTGTTCTATCTACTCTTTTCATTTTATTTTGGTATATTAAAACTTTCGTTATGTGCAGAATTTGGAAAAGGGTTCGATCACAAAAGTCTATTGTACGTAGACTTATATTACATTTTATAATAGAATGATTTTAAGGCTTGAATACACAATATTTTGATCAACAATTTTATCAGTTACTTTACGATTTTCCTTCTTTTATTTTATTTATGTGATTATGTTTAAACGAAAACAAAGTTCAAGAAAGAAAATTTTAACTTGTGGTTTTGAAATATTCTATGATATTTCTCTAGCTAAATGGTGCGCTTGCAGGCCAAACTCTCTTAATCTTTTAATTTAGGAGAGAAATTAGGGTTTTTATTAAGGGATTTAAAATATAAAAAAATAAATACACAAACTACTCTAAAAAGGTTGAACGTCTACTATATATACATAATATCAACATCAACCGCACATAAATTGTATATTTTGCACTGGAGGGGTTCACCCTGACTCCAAACTTGCTCCACCCCTTTTTCAACCCACCCTACGCCGACACACTGCTCTACATGATACTTTCTCCGTCCTATTTTATGTGTCGCCTTTTGATCGGGTACGAAGTTTTAGAAATAAGTAATGATTTTGTATAATTTACAAAATTATCCCTCTTAAAGTTACTTTACTAATTACTTTTTAATTGTCTTTTCTTATTAGGTGGGACTCAATAAGAATAAAATAGAGATAATATCATTAAATAGTTACGAAATAAGGAAAGATGACATTCTTTTTTAGGTGGGCCAAAATAAAAATAACGAAAATAAAATGGGACAGAGGGAATATAATATAGGGAAAGGAACAATTAAAAGAGAATGGAGAGAGTATTATAGACTTGTTTTTAGGTTTAATACATGAAATCCTTTAAATGTTTTCAGATATTGTCTTTTTCTATATTGTATTACAAGTGTGAAGGATATTAGAAACACTGTTTGAATTTTTTGCCCTTCAATTAAAAGTTTTGCAATAAATAATATAGTTTTTTTTTACTAAATTGAAATATCGTGAATTTGTATCTTATAAATATAACTAACTTATGCAACGAGCATTTAAGAACGTGTACATAAATTTTTCCAAAATTTTGAATTGGAATATTTTATCATCTATTTATATGCTTAATTAAAAAAATTCGTAATGAAATTTAGTGACAAATTTAAGAGATGGCCAAAAGTCTAACAAGATATTTAACTTAGTACACACATTAATTATAGTGGTAGAGCCATTGCCGACGAAAAATTCAAAAATTGTCATTTATGGCAAGGCCCACTTGTCCTCTAAATGACAAGTCTTGTTGCTAAAAAATGTATGGTCTTAAATTTTTATCTTCATTTAAGAAGTTTTTTGAGGAATGACCTTAACTTAGAAAATTCAATGGGAAATACTTTTATTGTCTATATATCAGGTATAAATTTTAATTTATTGTTTATCAAGTATAAATTCTAAAAGTTTTATTTAGCAGAGCTAAAAAAACAAAATCACCCTTTATGAAGGACATTTTGTAAACTTAATTCCTTTATTTTAAAAAGTGATATGAATTGTATTTGTTGATACAACTAGAACCATCCACTTATAAATGATACCATTGTATACATTTGTATTAATTGATGCACTTGTATTCAACACATATAATTAGTTACTATATTTATATTTCATATCAAATATAATCAATTGGATACAGTTGATACAACGAGTATTGGTTATGGAATAGTCATTTCATAACTAAATGGCAGGCCTATCGCTAAAAGACTTGTGGTATTGAATTCTTTATCTTCATTTAATAAAATTTTTGAAAAATGACCTTGACTTAGAAAATTTGATTTTATTGTCTATCAGGTATAAATTCTAATTTATTGTTCATCCGATATATATTTATATAAATTTATTGTGTATAAGTGACGCTTCGTATAGGACATTTTGTGAATTTAACCTCTTTATTTTAAGAATAACTACATGACTTAACAGACATAAGCATCTAAACAACATTTTCAGCTTAAGTTTCAATTAGTTACAATACATATATATCCTCTCTCCTCCCATCCGTCTCTCGCCATTCTCCTCCCTCTCTCCTAATCTCGCTCGCTTCTCTCCTCCCCCCTCCCCCGTTGCCATTCTTCCTTCTCTTCTAACTTTGTTGGCCTCTTTCCTCTCTCTCTCTTTCTCTCTTTTTCTCTAGATTAAAGAATCTCATAACGAATTGTATTTGAAATTCAAGAGGGGAGGGGAGTGGAGGAGTCGAAAACTTTTTCTGAGTTGACTGATTTACTTTGACTATCAACTCACCTACAGTTAGTAAACTAAATAAGATTGAATAAGATTGAAAGCGCAAATAAGATTGAAAGCGCAAATAAGCAAGTAAGTAAAAATACAGAGATTTATCCTGGTTCGGATCATTGATGTGGTGCCTACTCCAGTCCCTTTGGATTACAAAGTCTTCCTTTAGCGCTTTTAATGAGAGAATAGGATACAAAGGGGTTGTACAATTTCTGAATCTTATTTTGTTGTCCAGAACTTGTGACACAGCCTCAACTGGTATAACTAAGTTGACTCAATCTTTCTCTTTTTTTTTGTAACTATTGTAAATTGAAGATTATAAATTTTTATGAAGATTAATTAAAGATTAAGACGCACTAAGAGTTTCCTGTGAAGTTGTGTGATCGTTCTTGGTCTTCAATCTTCTTATTTTAGTTTTCATCTGATCTGGCTTCTTTGCTCTAAAAGAAAAACTCAAGGAATTTCTTCTCAATCAAGGATTTGAATTGATTCCTTGATTGGGGTTTCATATCATATGGTACGTCTATGTCAGATATGTCTGTACGTATAATATGATCTTCCTTTCTCATACATAGATTCACAGTCATACATGTCCATATCAAATATGTCCATGTAGAGGGTGTGATCTATCTTCCTTCCTTCCATGGTTCCTAGTGAAATCTACTTTCCATGTTTGATCTATGATTGTCTTCCTTGTAGTTAGGGATCTAATGAGATCTTCTCATGATGTTATTTTAAATCCAGCTCCAACTTTATCTTGTGAGATGTTATTCCAAATTCAGATCCAAGGACGATCTTTCTTGCCTTGATTATATCTTCGACATATCCTACATTTTTTTTTATTAGTTTGTCATTATTAAAACATATTATGTCAATATAGGAGGCTAACAATACTTCATATTCGTTGATACGTGCTAATACAATTGTATTCGTGATAGAAATTGTATTTGTTGATACAATTTGAACCATCCAAATACAAATGATGTTATTGTATACAATTGTATTGATTGATACACTTGTATTCAACACATATATAATTAGTTACTATATTTATATTTAATGTCAATTACAATCAATTGCATACAATTGATACAGCGAGTGTCTGCTATAGAATAGGTCAGCACAAAAGGGTGACAAAAATATGTTAAAATTGAGTTCAGGGGTAATAGGACCACTGTAAAGTTAGAGTGTGTTGTAGCAACTTTGACCATAATTCGAAGGGTACTGCATGTTTATCTCTCTTAATTGGCTCAATAATATGGCAATAATGCAGCAGCAGCAGTTTCGTTAATATGCAACAGTGAATTACTCCCAAAATGAAGGGTAAATGACTCCAACAATATCTTTTTTGTCTTTCCAAATCCTAAACTAAACAGTTATTCATGCTTTATATTCCAACAATGCCAACAATATTTTCATACACTTACTATTACATTTTCATTCATATAGTGCTATGTTCAAGTGCAACACTATCAGCCACAAACATGAAGTCTCATTCACACTAAGCATTTGAAAATCAACATAATAGAACACTCTTAAGACTGCAATTATCTTTTCAAACTAACTAAGCTGGTTATGGAATCTCAATATTAAAATTAAGAATAACTTGGAAATTCAGAATCATTTTAAGGGGAAATCACTTTTCCTACATAGAAAATAATTAGTTAAATGGAAAAAGAAATGATTAGAGTGAGGCTAGTAAAATGCTTACTTTAAGCCCTGAAAATAGTGATACCTCAAAAACAATATTGAAGATCGTAAAACAAAGGTTCAAAATTTTGTACAAAAGAAAAAAGAAAACAATCTATCTTTTATCAAAAATATTTTAAAATTTTCAATTAAATAACTTAACTTTTACTCTCACATAAAAGAAGTTGCACTTATGCACGATCAAAGAATAGTCAAACCTACACGGCTTCACATGAGGAACATGTTAAATACATAAGGGATCGAAAAGATCCAAATATGTCACAAAACTTTGAAAAATGGTTTAATTATGTCATCTGTCTATAATTGGGGTAAAATATGCTCTACTACTACAAAATCAGTCCAATATGACAGAAGCTTTCGAATACGTATCCTTTTTTACAAGAAAAAGAATCAAATTTGCCCATGAACTTTAATTTGAATGAATCAAATAAGTACAATCCTATAAGCAAGGAAGACATCAAGACTGGCATCATTCGTCAAGGGCAACCATTTTTGTAGGTCTCTTCGGATTTTGCTCCTAACACATGATTGAAAGCCATGACAAATACTCAATTATAATGTTACGAACTAAAAATTGAGGTCATGATGGAGTCTACATCAACCCAATTCTTGGTAGACAAGCCAATCGCTCAACGAAAGGAAAACTCAAAAACAATAATAATATAAGATAAGACGAGACTTCTAAAACAAAATCAAGTCAAAACATATGTAAATTTAGTGGAAGTTTAAACAAAATACATAAAATTCTCAAAATCTGGTGTCATAAGTGTAGAGCATCTAGTAAATACATCTGAAATATCGAAGTACAACTGGTTACATATCAAAACTAATAAAGACATCAAAATAGATTAGAGATGGCCTGGAGTCAACCCCGAAAGCCCAAGAGTGTGCCAATACCTCGAAATCACCAACTCAAATCATCTTGAAATCAGTCACCGCATGTCGTGCTCATACTAGAATCTGCACGGAAAGGGCACAGTAGGAGTGAGTGCAATCCACTTATACTCAGTAAGTATCATAGTCGACTGAGCAAAGTAGAAAATAATATAAGTAAAGAATACTATGAGTACGTCATCTGCAAACAGAAAAGTTCCCAAACGGCAGCTCACACAGTCTCCACTCATATATATATATATATATATATATATATATATATATATATATTGAAAGTCATCACATTACTTTCTGTATACACTTATCGAGTCTCAAGGCTCCCCAAGTAGGATCCATGGGGGACTCACTACTCGTATACTATCTCAAAGTTCCCACCAATCTCAATATCATAACTCAATCCACCCAACAAGTACATGGCATTTTTAAAAATATCTTGTTTTCTTTTAAAAAATCAATGTTCCTCAATTGAACTAATATCTCATATGAATGTGTATGTATGGATGAGAATATAACGCTCACAATCAAATAAGTAAGAAAATAACAGATCCATTTAATATTTGTATAAGTGAGTCCAAAAATCAACTCAGTATGTCAACATTTTATAATATCAACTCTAGTTTGGCACCATTGAAATAAATATTCACGTAAGATATTATTAATATCATATCAATCCAAAATTTGACATTTCTATCATGATAAAAACAAACAATGTTCAATAAGTCATATAATATCTATTCAAGCCCCTACACGGACATCACATTAAGAATAAAGATATTTAAATGCATAAGTAAGGCCAATAACATCAAACAAAGCCCACACACGGACAACACACAATATATAATATCACAAGTTAATAACAACAAGAATACAAGTCGTTATACAGGCATCACACAATATATAATAACTCGAAAAATAATTCTCATATTTATTTTTCCCAATCATAGCATTTTTTACTTATTTACTAACAACCTAACCCAGTATGAAGAAAGTTATGTCATAACCAACCTCAAAGCATCAAAATTTAAGCTTAAAGTCCTTCAACATAGAGTCTTCTCCTTTCGAACGGTCTCGAAATCAACTAAGATATATAAATATAATATCTATGTGTTAAAATATAGTTAATGATACTCATATTATCTATATTCAAGTTGAAAACAGGTTTGAAAAATGAGTTCAAAAATGAATGAAATAAAATCAGAATTTTATTTTAGAAATACATTCCCCAAGATTATAGGAGTCAACAGTTGAGAACCCACATGAAAATAAGTTTAAAACGAGGTTTGAACCGAGGACAATTTATTTTTAAGCTTTACAAAAAAAAAACCTCAAAAATACATTTCAACTTCGAGTTTAAAAGGTATTTTTGAAGACATAATCAATAGGAAGTAATGAAAAATGAGTTTAGAGTTTACCCGCACAAAAAGGATGGAGAAACACTAGTAAAATCGCCTTTACCCAAGCTTGAAGGCGCAAAATGAAGTAAAATCATGAAAAAGAACTATTATCCTATTCTGTGAACAGTGTCTCGCAATTGCGAGGATCAACGTGGATCAGTAATTGGACTAGTCATCGCGGTCGCATAACAGGGCATCACAATTATGATGAGTCAACCTGACCCAGTCTACTGATTAACCCATTGCGATTGTAGTACCACAACCATGCGGTCACAATGAATTTTGTTATCGAGGCAAAAAATTGTGATATGAGGTCACGCGATCACGATGAAGGGCCTGATGCATCAGAAAATATTACACCAGTAGATTTTTCAAGTGAAGAAATGATTCCTAATGAACCCTCAAGATTCATTAAGGACCTTATTGAGATAAATCATATATGTTACCAGGATGTTTTCAATGTTATAGACTTAATGGAAATATCCTATTTTTTAAAAAGGATTGTTTTTACCAAATTATTTCCCAGAACATCTTTTAGACAATTTTACTAGTTTTCAAACAAAAGATCAAAATGTAAAATAGATGTTTTGAATCTGATCCAACCTCGCTACCAACTATCACAACTTGAACCATGGCCCTGGTCGTGATGAGCATCCCAAACCAATGAAGGCTTGAGATAATCACTTAGCATTATATTATAAGGATAGTCATATCTAAAGTTGTGAAAATAAGACCATATGAACAAAAAAGTTCAACATCTAAGACAAAGTAACATCCGTGTCTTAAGAATCACATTCAAACCATTACTCAACGCTTGTATACGAAGCCTCTAACTTTGAGAATAACTCCTAAGTCGGGGCATGGCCCCTGACTATACCACAAAAATCATAAAATACTGAAATAAAAATATAAATAAAAAATAACAATGTCTTAAGAATGATGGAGGGCTCATCACTTCTCATCAACTGTCCAAGAGAAAATACGAATACTATAGTGCTGCACAGAATCACAAAAAATGCCTCTAAATCTACATCATAAAATGATGTAGCATTCGGAGACGGTCAGTATGACGAATATTGGCATGCAACGTAGGGAGAGGAAAATAAATATTTTATAAAGTAAGTCATAACTCATTTAATCGTCCATAATAATAATAAAGTAGGGGACCAGGGACATGGGATATAAAGACATAAACATTTAAAATTTAATCCTAAATTATATAGATTTTTACTGACATCCTGTAATTCAAAGACAATATGGATCTGGTACTCCCCAACCGGCGGAGCCTCAATCCATGTTTGCCGCAAGTACTGAGATTAGGCTAAAAACATCAATAGACTAGATTCACCATACTATCCTCATGATAAGGACACCATTCATCGTCCAATGAATGTACGACATCCCTATATCAAACATAGGTTTCGAGCGTTGGTCACGAGGAAGTACACCTTCTCAGTGAAGCTACATAATTTTCTTTAAAGCCTAATTAAAATAATTTCATAATCGATCATCCATAGAGTTTTTCATTAGTACATTTCCATATTGGTATTGTCATACCAAGACTTGTAAGTCATTCATATTATATCATACCGTTTTCATAAGACATTTTAGACTCTCATTTCTGTTTTAAAAGTTCATAAACATAATCCTCATGGTCTTTCAAAAAAAAGTCATTTAGCCTTTCATTCTTTCATTTCATACCCTATTCAAAAGACGTTGTAAAAAATCATAATTTTCATGAAAATCAAGTTTGAAATGGGTGGAGGTACATATGTTTATCATGCATAGTATTAAGAGTTGTGAATCCATGCTAATAAATTCACCATTTTCATAGAATGTATTTACATCTCAAAATCCATTAATAATGCTTAGAAAATCCAGAAAAACAAGAAGATAATCAATTTAAGGCTTTCCACAACAATCTCCTTAACTCTAATTTCAAACTACCAATTTAAACGTATACAAGAATAGTTAAAATCTATACTTTATGATATTAATAGAAGTAGGGAGTGTTCAACATGCCTTTTAGATGAACAAAATTGAAATCTGAGCCTTGAATCTTGAACCCTAGGTGTTCTTGCCTCTTTTAATATTTTGGGGAAGAGAAAACATGAATACCCTAGTGTTGCACGGAATTATGAAAAAATATCTCCGAACCTACATCATAAAATGATGTAGCGTCCAGAGATGGTCAGTACGATGAATACTGGCATGCAACCGAGGGATAGGGAAATAAACATTTTATAAAGTAAGTCATAACTCATTTAATCGTTCATAATAATACTAAATTAGAGGATCAGGGACATGGGACATAAAGACATAACCATTTAAAATTTAATCCTGAACTATGCAGCTTTTCACCAACATCATATAACCTACGAACTATATGTATCTGGTACTCCCCAACTGGCGGGACCTTAGTCCATGTTTGCCACAAGTACTAAGATTAGACTAAAATCACCAATAGACTAGAGTCATCATATTATGCTCATGTTAAGACACTATTCGTTGTTCAATAAAGGTACGACATCCCTATATCAGCAAAATATAGGTTCGACCGTTGGTCACGAGGACGTACGCTTTCTTTGTGAAGCTACATAATTTCCTTTAAAGCCCAATTAAAATATCCATAATCAATTCATCCATAGATTCTTTCATTAAAATATTCTCACATTGATATTGTCATACCAAGACTTGCAAGTCATTCATATTATGTCATACCGTTTTCATAAGATATTTTAGACTCCTAATTCCTTCTTAAAATTTCATAAACATAACCCTCAAGGGCTTTCAAAATAAGTCATTTAGCCTTTCATTCTTTCATTCATACCTTATTCAGAAGACGTTGTAAAAATTATAATTCCCATGAAAATCAAGTTTGAAATGGATTGAGGGACATATTTAGATTATGTATAATATTAAGAGTTGTAAATTCATGCTAACAAGTTCACCATTTTCATAGAATGTATTTACATCTCAAAATCCATTAATAATGCTTAGAAAAAAACTGAAAAGCAAGAAGGGAAATCATTTTAAGGCTTTTTACAACAATCTTCTCAACCTAGTTTCAAATTACCAATTTAAACATACAGAAGAATAGTTATAATTCATACATTATGATAGTAATAAAAGTAGGGAACGTTCAACATGCCTTTTAGATGAAAAAAAATTGAATCTGAACCTTGAATCTTGAACCCTAGGTATTCTTGCCTTTTTGAATGTTTTGGGGAAGAGGAAGAGTTTCTAATTTTATTTTTTTCGAAAAAAATCATAACTGGATATTCAAAAGGGGATCGAACCTCATAAGGAAAATGATCAAAATACACCTAAGCTTACCCAAAAAAAATTTATTGGAAACAAGGTCCCACAGCTTGACCAACGAGTCGTGAGTCGTAGGAATCAGATGAGTTTTATGACCCTCAGAACTTGACTCATGACTTGTACTCACGAATCGTAGGGTGAACCCACAAGTCGTGGGTCAGAGTCATGGAAATTGGATCAATTTTCAGCTTTCAGGATCCGACTCACGACTTGAACTCAAGAGTCGTAGGTTGAACTCACGAATCGTAGGTTGAACCCACGAGTCCTGGGTCACTGACAGCTTGACAAGGCCTCAGTAAAATGGCCATAACTTTTTACTTCAATATCGAATTAAGGCAAAACTGGATGCGTTGGAAAGCTAATTCAATTATCTATTATTTGGTGGATCTTGAGCTTAAAAATACTACATATTATAGGAGTTATGCTTGTTTGAATTTGACTATAGAAAGATACTTCATGAGAAATCAATCGATAAGGGAGATTTTAATTTGGCTATGAGTTTGGAGTTACTTGAGGCCTTAATGAATGTGTGAATCACTTCCAATAATATAAAGACATGAAGTTTGATTTCACATTTACTTGCATTTTATATAACATTGGGTGCGCTAAGGTTCTAAAATTTTTAGGGTGTTACATTATCCCCTCCCCTTGGGCTCATTCATCCTCGAATGAGAAATTATGACACTTTTAGCATGATGCAATGGAGAGCATAGAAGGACCTAATGCATGAAATAAAATAGAGAAAATACAAGATTCGTACCTCAAGCAACCTCGTCCGGATATGGAAATAAGAAGGGATATCTAGCTTTCATGTCCTCCTCCAATTCCCAAGTAGCTTTCTCCACTCTTTGGTTCCTCCATAGTACCTTTACCGGAGCTATCTCCTTGGTCCTTAAATTTTGAGCTTCAAGAATTTCTATAGGAAATTCTTCGTAAGATAAAAAATCCTTCACCCCAATATCTTCTACAGGAACCAAGAAAGGTCACCCACACATTTATTGAGCATGGACACATAAAATACACGAAGAACAGATGCTAAACTCGCTGGTAAGTTCAATTCGTAAGCAACATTCCCAGCTTTTTTTAGAATCTTATATGGACCAATATAGCAAGGACTGAGCTTCCCCTTTTTTCCAAACCTCATAACTCCCTTCATAGGAGAGACTTTCAGGAACATCCAATAGCCAACCTTGAATTCTATCTCTCTTCATATCACAGCTACATAAGACTTTTGGCGACTTTAAACAGTCCTAATTCTTTCTCGAATAACCTTGACTTTCTCCATCGCTTGATGCAAAAGATAAGGCCCAAACAACCTTGTCACCCACCTCATACCATCTAATTAGAGACCTACACCTTCTACCACGAAGGGCCTCAAAGGAGTCATTTGAATATTGAAATGATAACTATAATTGTAGGCGAACTCAATAAGTGGATAAAAGGAGTTGCATCCTCTTCGAGGTATTTCTCAAGAATAGGTTCTTCATAAATTGTTGGTGGGGGGAGGGGGGGGGTTCATAAATATATTTTATAATTAAAAAAATTATTTTTGATAAATTTATTATTTTAAAAAAATATATATAAAAATAAAAAATTATGATAAAAATATTGAAAGCTCCTTTTCTCTTAATTTTTCGCTTTGATTTTAAAACTTGACGTAGTTGTCGATGTGACCAACGGGACCATATAAACTTAATGTACCATTTACTAACTCAAACAAGACGTACAACCTGTAGTACTGTCTGATATTTATTTTTCATGGGACTACAATCACATGTTTTTCTTATGAAGAAGACATACTTTACAGGAAAAAAAAAAGGTAATGTCTTCGTTTCAAAATAGTTGGTCCTTACTGATTTTATACCCTTCTATATATATATATATATATATATATATATATATATTAGAATCTTATTTTATCAAATTAATCTTATTAGTTATATTTTAAAAATATAAATTTTAGTATATACACTTTATATAATCATTTAATGACAGAGATAGTATTGAAAGAACATAATAAAATTTTATTGATTTAATAAATGGGACAACTAAATTGAAAAAAAATATTTTTAGCAATAGGGACAACTAAAATGAAACATAGGGAGTAGGATAGATATCATTATTAGCACAACAATTATATGTACCCGCATGATTTGCGGATAATGTCAAAATATTATTTCTTATTTTTTCGTATTAGAATGTATCGTTTGAACATGTTAAATCATATTACTTAGAAAAAACTACAAGTATCATATTATTTCTTAATGAAATACAAAAATAAAATAATTTTTTATCCCCTTCTCCCCCAACCCACCTAGCTCCCACCCCTACCCCATTCCACCCCCACCCCCACCCCTTAATTTTTTTTCAAAAAAAATAAATAAATTCCCCTCCCCCTTAATCTTATTTTTAAACCCCCCTCCATCTCTCCGCCCTCAATTTTTCTTAAAGAGATCTAACCCCCTCCCGTTATAATTCTGGTAGTTTTCATTATCACTTTAATTTACATCAATATTTATTGCTTCACTTGCTCTGAATCAAATAGTTAATGACAAAAAAGTCTTATGATATGGGTTATATTCACTACATAATATTCCTACATTATTTTCACTATATAATACAACTAATATTTGTATCCATGTAATGGATAAATATTGTGAAAAATTAATATGACTTATTTAAATGTGCAGTTCGTATTGCTTTAACAAATTTATTATCATCTTATGTCTTAATTCAATGTACTTAATAAGAATTTTTTATGAATTTAACAAATAAATGAAATATGTGTCAGAATATTGTAAGTTCCTTATCTTTAATTTGCTTAAACTTAAGTAACTCTGGCGGTTTTGAGCAATCAACTTTAATTTTTTATGTACAATGTACATAAATTATTTTTAAAAATTAATTCAAAGTATAAATACCTTTATATCATATTTCATTTTATTTTCATTATTCAATATTTTTTGACTCATTTTAAAAAAAATTACTATTTGATCATATTCACAATACTATTTTTTAAATGTAGAGTAAACTATAATCCGTTCAGATGCAAATTCAAACATTAATTAAAATTATTTTATTTTATATTAATTATGTTAAGTTAGTCATTAGAAAAATTAAAAGACAAAAAATAACTTACTTCAGAATATAGAATTTAATATTATGTTTTTCAATAGAGAGAAAAGTTTCATCATCTCACAAAATCAACTTAGCTTTGTCCTATCGAATTTCTTATGCATTTAAATTTATTTATTTAGAACCAATTAATGCTTAATTTTTTCCTAAAATTAGAAAAATAATAATCTAAATAAAGAAACTTGAACCTATATATTTATTTATAATATCTTTTCTAAAAATAGTAATACGTTCAATATTTGCATCACTTGAAATTAGTTTATGAGACATAAAAATTTGTTCATCACAGAAAAAGTTTATATATCTTCTCCATATTTTTGATGATGGATAAAATAAAAATAAGAAAAAAATTACATAAAAAAATAAAATATAAAATATTAGTATTTATGCTATTATTGGTGCATAATAATTACATCAGATAAAGTTATATATTGTTATAATTTAAAATTAATTAATAGCTACTAAATAATCTTTTCATTGCTCTAAATAACTGTTTGAGTTTAAAATCTTGCTATAATCCTTCAAATCAGTTCTTCCTAAGTTTGCCTCTTATTGAAAGAGATTTTGATCACAATGAGTAAGTTCAACAATTGAAATGAAACAAAATAAGTAAACATACTCCACTAAAATTATGATAAAATATATATATATATGCAACTATTAATAATAAATACTCAATAATATATTTTCAACAAGTCATTACAATATAAACTCAATAAGTATATTCAAATAAAGAAAGAAAAAATGGTCTATTACCCCTCCCCCCCCCCCCCCCCCCTCCCCCAACCTTTATCTGAAATTTCACTACCCATCCAACCTTTACGGGAGTCCCATTAACCATCTGAATAATTTTTTTCTATATTTAGTACCCCCAAGTGTTGACCTGTCATGGGAGATGAGAATACCTCTTGTAAGTGCGTTAGTGGAAGAACCAAGACTTCAAAATTACGAATTTAAATGCTATGTGTATAATACACGTCATTAATTCTAGTAAATTAATAATTTTCTCCATTTAAAACTGCCAACGGTCATCTTCATCTTCTCTAATTTAAGGGATACCATCTTCTCCACCACAAGCCTTTATCTCCTCCATTTTTTTTTAATTTTCTTTCAAAAGAACCTAGGATTTAGTTGTTAATCTCAATTTCTAGTTTAATTCTTGAAGTTGTGATTTGTAATTTGATTCAATTTTTAAAAATTCGTAATTTGTTGCTTAATTTTGTTGGAATTTATCAAATGGCAAATGAGGAATTGAATAAGCTTTGTATGGATGAATTAGACTCAATGCTCAATGTTGTAGTGAAATGCGAACATGATATTTTGCTGAACTTGTAAACTTCATGAGCGAAATTAAATTCAGAAATAAGATTTTGGTATTGCCGCTAATATAGTGTATGTATTTATTTTTCATTCTATCTTGCTCTTCTTAAGATTCAATTGATGCTAATGTACTGATTTTTTAATTTTTTTCAAGATCAAAATTATAATTCTTTCTATGTAGGGACAAAGAAAAAGGTGGATCCAAGATCAAATTTTATCTTTTCAAGATTAATGAACAAAATAAAAGAGTTGAAACAAGAATTATGGCTGAAGCAGGTCCAAATTGACAACTTGACTTTGGAGAGGAAGCTTAGTGGAAGATTCAAATGGTGCAGGTTCAATAGGAAGATATTTTTATATATTTTGATTTTTGTTGTTGTTATGTTCATCAACAATAAATCTATTGAAAGTAGTTAGATTGACCATTTATGATGTAAATTTTGTAACTCTATCTATCTATATATATATCGGATTATGATATGTGGTGATGTTTGAGTAAATTATTCAATTGTCTTGTGTAATTCAACTGTGTCTTGTTTAAATTGTTTACACTTACATTTTATAATTACAATATTGTATAAACACAACTATATAGCCAACATCACCACTTTTTTGTAAAGATAACTGTTATGACAACACAACTTTACAACACCATAACATCATCATTTAAACACAACAATATACATTTTTCTCCATTTGAATACAACATCATCATTCATTCCAACTTCAATGCGTAACATAAGGCAACATTCATCAACAAACTATTTTCACCAACAAACAAAAGGCAACATTCATAATGCCTAATATAAGGCAACATTCATCAATATAAGTCACATTCGTAATGACTAACATAAGACAACATTCATTAACAAACAAAATCAAAAATAGTAAGCCACTAATCAGTTCACCATCACTATTCTTAAATACAAAATAAAAAAAAATCATGCCAACAGTACTAACTTAAAACAGTTCTTTAAATACATCAACATCACTATAATTTTCATGGCATCTTTGACTGTGAAGAAGTGCTATTCTGATTTGGATTGTTTGAATTACTTATCACTGTCTTCTTTATTTTATTCTCTTTAAGACTTATAGTTTTATTCTTGAGATTGTTGTTTTGCCATTCCATTTTAACTTACTGGTAGTACTTGGTGTATAACCAATGTCACTAGTTATATCAGCTGATCTTGTCGCATTTGCTTGATTAGTAGAGTAGATCTTACTGTTAGTCATGCCAGGCTGCAACGAAGGACAAACAAATTCAAGAATCAAGATATACCAAATACTCATAATTTACACAAGATATAACAAATTAAGAGACTTACATTCAGGACTTTGAAGTCATTTTTAGCTTGAAACACACTCATTCCCATTATTCTTAGCCTTTTGAATGGAGTTTTATTTTTCCTGCCACTACCCATTCCTCTTTTAATAGTACCAGCTATTAAAGATGATGCACAATAATCAGGAGGTTCAGAAGAGGATGATGGAAAAACAGTAGGTGCAGGAGGTGTTGTAAGTAGAAGAGGTGCACTAGGTGCTACTGATGTTGCTTTTTTTGGTCTCTCTCTTTTGTTTTATCTTGAGAAGGTTCTCTAATGACTTCTGATGGAATTTTCTATACATATAAAAAGAATGTTATAAAAGTTATTAAGCTAATTAGTACTAAATTCAAGTGTAATATTACCTTTGGTCTGCCTATTTCCCTGCATGAACCTATACTTTTTTCTTGAGGAGGTGCATTAGGTGCTTCTGGTGGAGTTTTCTACATATAAAAAGAATGTTATAAAAAATTAGAGAAGTTATAACATACTAAATTCAAGTGTAAATATTACCTTTGATCTGCCTTTTCTCCTATATGAATCAGTAGGTGTTGTTACTAGTGGTGTACTTGATTCTGCTGATGGTGCACTTTAAGGACACCCTCTCTTATTGTGGCCTCTAACATGACACACACTACATGCCATTGCTAGTCTAGTTCTAAGAAATTTTCTTAATTTCTCCAGCTTCTTTCTTCCTTACCTTAGATGGCCTGCCAGGCATGCTTGTGATTTCAGGTGGTGCAACAGTAATGTTTGAAGAAACTGGACACATTTCCATGTTTGTTAGTGGATCAAGAACATTGGCATTATTCCTCAAGTATGTTTCCTTACTATAGCAGCTGTCAATATAGTCATACAAAGGGTACTTCTTGAATAACAATGCAGCCACAACATGTGCACATGGTATGCCCTTTAATTGCTACACCCTACAACTACAAGTCCTCTTGACAATATCCACTTCGTGTTGACAAAGCTCTTTTTTCACTTCAAATTCAGCCACTTCATTAAACTCAATGATACAATCCATAGACCTGTTGATTTTCTCCTCTAAAACCTTCAAATATATTGGAGAGTAATTACACTTTTAAGTACTTGGGACCTCTCTTAGAGTGCCTATTATTATCCAATATCTTTCCTTTGATTTGTTCAAGCATGGTAATGATGGTCTAGTGTGTAAATGTCAAGATCCATGCATTAAAACACTCAGACATATTATCCACAGAATCATACTCGATAAAGCTTGCACCAGTAAATAATGTTGTAGTATATTAACTTATCATTTTTTCAGGACCAAGCAACTTCATCTTCTCTATGTTTTTCCTCAACTGAGACTCAAATGTACTTTTGGCCATCTTTCAAAATTGTTGTTTTCTTTGAAGACCTCTCCAGTCCTTAGCCTAATTTGCTAAAATGTGCAAGAGATTAACGTAACACCTTCTCAAGTGCTGCAAGAAGTCCCTGTATTACACATACCATAAAACAAGGTGAAATTAATACATAATTACATATGCAAGGTTAAAATTAAAAAAATTAAACATAAAACAATAGACATACCTTTTGCATATCTATAATCAAGGTAAGACCTTCACCTTCTCCAAGTCCTAGGTCATCCTTTATGCACCTGACAAACCAAATACATGTGTTTATGTTCTCCTTTTCAACTACTATCCAAGTAAGTGGCAACATCTGATTATTTCCATCCTTGGCCACCACAACAACTAACAACTAGACTTTATAAACACTTTTAAGAAAACAATCATCTAAACCTATGCACTTCCTACAATGTACTTATGCCTTCTTCAAAGCATCAAAATAGATGTAAAAGCTCTGAAATTTTGGTTTACCTGCTACATTAGCATCACCAAGTTTAACAACACAACAGGTCCCTAGATTTTTCCTCAACAGTTTATCCTTGTAGTCAAGGATTCTTCCAAATTCTATAACATGATCACCCATTATATCTTTCAACACTTTAGCTCTTTCTCTTCTCATAGAAATCTTACCAACATAAAGTTTAAACTTTTATCTAATCAACTCTTGCAACTTGAATTCTCTTATGTTTAGTTGCTCAATTATTCTTCCTCTGAAGTTTTCAACTAAAAACTATGCATTGCATAAGAAATTTCTGGTTGTCTTGTCGCAAGTAGGCTTTGGAATGTAAGTTTTTATCATGAAATCATTTGTTGTCTTGTCAAGACCTGCATACATAATCATGGACAAACATCCCTGCATCTAATCCTAACCTTTCTTGGTTGATTTACCCACTTCTCCATAGGAACCCTTTTTCTTACTGCTTATTGCTTATTTAGTCACTGCTCTTCTAAATTCATTCACATATTTAAACACTATACCCAACTGCCAAAAGACATTCCATGCAGTTGAGTCATGAAAGATTTTTTGAGTTTTTGTCCTTCTTTTTTTTTATAACTTAACAGTTCTTGCTCTACCAGATTCTACCACATCATGTTCATCATAACCACAATAATAATCTTTATCTGATTAAAAGCTATCCACATCAGGACTTGCAAAGTAAGGCCTATCACCCCCAAGTTTTACTTCATGACTTACTTTACCTGTACCAGTTTCATCATAACCTAGATCTGATCCTGCTTCACCTATTGGTACCTTTGCATTGTCAGTAGGTACTCTCTTATTTTTTTTCCTCCTTTGAAACTTCCTCTTTTCAGCTCTCAACTCTCAAACCTCCTCATGTACATCATTATCATACTCTTCATCATTATTATCTCCAACTAATTCTGCTTCTAGTAGAGTAATCAGAACCCTCTACTTTTTCTTCTGAAAAATTACATCCGGCAAGACCAACATTGTCACGGCTCAAACCCTGGCCTAGTCGTGACAGGCATCTCAAATCCACCGAAGGTCAGATATAACCCCCTTAGTCTTACCTCAAGAGAACAATAAAAGTAAAGAGCGGAAGCCAATCAAGTCAATAGAAGAAATATAAAACCAAAGGAAAATTTAAAGAGTCGAAACTAGACATCACTAACATCCCAATCCTATCCACAAAAGCCTTTAATCTAAGAATACCAATTAAGTAGGGGCATGCCTCCAACTATGAAAAAGGGGAATTCATAAGTCATAGAAATATAAATGAAACTAAGAAAATGATTGAGCCTTCCGAAGGATAGAGGCTCACTACTTCATAGTTAATTAACAGGAGTATCAAACCACCGAACACTGGACAGGTTCAATAGAAAAGCCCTCGGAACCTACATTATCAAATGATGTAGCATTCGGAGATGGTCAGTGGGGCGAGCACTGGCATGTAACCCAAGAAAAGGGATAAAATAACGCATTTATCAAAAGTCCAGTCATAAAACCACATGCTCAATAATTATATATACATAAATATATAGAATGCCAAGATAGGGGCAAAGGATATGATATATGATTCTTTAAAACATTAATTCTGAACTATGTAGCGTACTGACCTTCCAAGCACCCACAGACTATATGGGTCCGGCTCCCCTGCCGGAAGAGCCCCAGTCTATGTTAACCACGTGTACCGAGAAATGACTAAAGATACTAAGGCAATAGCTATCCAAAATATAATATAAATCTAGATACAATGGTCATATAGACCCCCAACATCGGCAAACATGGTTTCCAATGTTGGTCCCCTCGGAACTACTTCTTCTCGGTGAGCTACACAATTTTCTTTAAACCTAAATTGAAACAGTTTGCGCATAAACCAACCATTAATCAAGGAATCTTTCATTTAAGCATTTCCAACCTGGTATCGTCATACCAATATGCTTGCAATCTATTTCAATTACGCCAAACCAAAATCATTCAACCATTAGACTCCAAGTTTCATTTTAAAATCCAAAACCATAGCCACCAAGGGCCTTCCAAAACATTTTTATTCATTTATCCTTTAATACAATGCAATATTTTTCAAAAGTGGTTAAATCACCTTGTTCAAAACTAAAATTTACAATGTGGGTTGGGTTCAATCTCTCTACCATACCAAAATCCATCAACCTTGTGAAATTGATATCACCAATTTCAAACATTATAACAATGCACTATTTTAATTTCAATTCATTATTTAAAACATAAATAAATCATTTAAAACAGGATATGACAATGCAAGATTATCACGTTCCAAAGACCCTCAACCCTAGTTCAAACCCATCATTTAAGACACATGAATATTGGATAAATAGATGCAATAGTATAAAATTCAAGTGAGGGAGTGAACAACATGCCTGAAATATAGAGGAATTCAAAGAGGAATTGGAGTTTATAGCTCAAATCATGAAATCCTTGTAAAACCCTTGAGTTTTCTTGACTTGAGACTTGAATAAGAGAGAGCAATGTAAAACTAAGTGGATTGGGGGATTTTCTAGAGTTGGGGGACGTTTTAAGATGTTTTAACGTGAAAAGGACCAAAAAGCCCGCACCCTAAGCTTAAAAATAATGAACTGGGAGAAATTTACATAGCAACGTGGCACGTTGCTATCGCAAAGCATAGGAAGCGTGCCACGCTCTTATCGCAGATGTTAAGTGGCGTGGCATGCCACTATCGCGGACCTTCACTACCTCGGGATCCCAAAATGACCTCGAACCCCTTCCAAAAATTTCAAAACTTACCCCACACACTCTATTAATATCCCTTATCATAATTCAAGTCAAAGATTATCATAAAACATGAGGGAGGGTCAAAAATAAATTGGTCAAAAAATTTTAGGGTCTTACATTATCCCCCTCCCCCTTTTGGATCATTCGTCCCCGAATGAGAAGTCAGGACACCCTTGCCATAATAATCGAATACATAAGAATGAATTAAAGGATAAATTTGAGATACAATAAGAGAAGGAGAAAAATTCATACCTTGAGCACTATCGTCCAATGTTGAGAACCTGAATGGATACTTGGCTTTCATATCTTCTTCAGAATCCCATGTAGCCTCTTTCACCTTTTGATTTATCCAAAGCACCTTCACTGAAGCTATTTCCTTAGTCCTTAATTTATGAACTTGCTTATCCAATATCTCAACTGGGAATTCCTCATAAGACAACGAACCTTTAACCCTAATATACTCAATAGGCACTACTAAGGAAGAGTTACCCACATACTTTTTAAGCATAAACACATGAAATACAGGATGAACTGAAGCCAAACTTGTGGGTAATTCAAACTCATAACCAACATTACCAATCTTTCTCAAAATCTAATATAGACCAATGTAACGGAGACTGAGCTTCCCATTTTTCCCGAACCTCATGACTCTTTTCATAGGAGAAACTTTTAAGAACACCCAATCATCAATTTTGAATTCCAATTCCCTTCGCCTCACATCTGCGTAAGACTTTTGGTGACTTTGGGAAGTCTTAAGTCTTTCTCGAATCACCTTCACCTTCTCCATTGCTTGGTGAACCAAGTCAGGGCCAAACAACCTAGTCTTACCCACCTCAAACCATCCACTAGGAGGCCTATACCTTTGACCATAAAGGGACCCAAAGGGGCCATTTGGATGTTAGAATGATAACTATTATTTTAAACGAACTTGATAAGAGGTAAATGGTCAATCCAACTACCTTTAAAATCAATCATACTGGCCCTAAGCATATTCTCAAGGTATGAATAGTATGCTCTACTTGTCCATCTATTTAAGGGTGGAAAGGGGTGCTCAGGTTCACCAAAGTAACCAAATCTTTCTAAAATGAATGCCAAAAATGAGAATAGAACTACGTACCTCGATAAAAAATCATGGACACTGGCGCTCCATGCAACTTCACTATCTCATAAATAAATAACTTGGCATAATCTTCTCTCAAATAGTTAGTCCTCACAGGCAAAAAGTGAGCAGACTTGGTCATTCTATCTACGATTACTCAAATAAAATCATATTGATTTTGAGACCATACAATACCCGTAATGAAATTCATATTAATCATCTCCCACTTCCATATAGGAAATTCTATATCTTAAGACGTGCCACCCAACCTCAAATGCTCTACCTTGGCTTGCTGACAGATCATGCAATCGGCAACAAAATTTGCCATATCCCTTCTCATATTATTTCAACATAGATTTCCTTCAAATCATGATACATTTTGGTCGATCCCGGTTGAATTGTATATTTGGACTCATGATCTTCAGTCAAGATCCTTTCCTATAATCCATCTGCATCAGGAACGCACAACCTTCCTTGATACCTCAGAATGCCATCTCTCCTAATTTAGAAAGCCATAACCTCTTGCTGACCCACATAATCTTTCATTTGCATAAGTATGGGATCCAAAAAATTTCTCTTTGACCTCATCACCAAAAGACAATTTAACCACTTCTGAACAATTACCCCTCCATTCTCGAAGTCCAAGAGGCAAACTTCCAAGTTAGCCAGTCTATGAATATCCTGCACCAATCCTCTTTCATCCTCCTTAATGTGGGATAAAATCCCCATGGACAGCCTGCTAAGAGCATCAGCAACAATAGTAGCTTTACCTGGATGATAGAGCAGACTCATATAATAATTCTTAAGCAATTCAACCCACTGCCTCTGCCTGAGATTCAATTCTTTCTGCGTGAACACATACTGTAAATTCTTATGATCTAAATAATTATCCACGTGCACCTCATACAAATAGTGATGCCAAATATTCAAGGCAAAGACCACATCCGCTAACTCTAAATCATAAGTTGGGTAATTTCTCATGAACCTTAAGTTGCCTAGAAGTTTAGGCTACAACCTTACCATGATATATCAAAACACAACCGGTCCTACACAGGACGCATCATAATACCCATCAGTACCCTCGGGTAGGGTCCAAATAGGAGCAGAAGCCAAATTATCCTTCAACTTCTCAAAATTGTCTTCACAAACATCAGAGCACAAAACTTTACCTTCTTCTGAGTTAGACGCATCAATAGAGCAGCAGTAGATGAAAAAATCTCCACAAATCTCCTATAGTACCCGGCCAAGCACGAGAAGCTCCTAATGTCAGTTGGAGTCATAGGTCTAGGCTACTTCTTAACTGCTTCCACCATTTGTGGATCCACTTTGATCCTTTCACTAGATACAACATGCCCAAGAAAAGTCATATCACTTAACCAAAATTCACACTTAGAAAATTTTACATACAATTCCTGGTCCTTAAGAGTCTGTAATATAATTTGGAGGTGATTTGCATGATCCTCCCCACTTTTTGAGTACACCGAGATGTCATCAATGAAGACTGTAACAAATAGATCCAAAAACTGTCTGAACATCTGATTCATAAGATCCATGAAAGTTTCCAGAGTATTAATCAACCTAAATGACATAACCAAGAACTCATAGTGGTCATAACAAGTTCGGAAAGTTGTCTTAGGGATATCAACCTCCCTGATTTTCAACTTATGGTAACCCGAATGAAGATCTATCTTAGAGAAATACTTAGCAGCTTGTAGCTAATCAAAGAGGTCATCAATCCTAAAAAGAAGGTACTTATTCTTCATGATAACCTTATTCAACTGATGATAGTCTATACACATATGAAGTGACCCATTCTTTTTTCACACGAAAAGCACAGGAACACCCCATGGAGAGACGCTAAGATGACTGAAACCCTTATCAAGAAGGCCTTGTAATTGCTTTTTAAGTTCCTTTAGCTCTGCTGGAGCCATTCTACAAAAAGGGATGGAAATGGGATAGATGCCCGATAAAAGATCAATCCCAAAGCCAGTTTCCCTCTTTAAAGGAATTCTAGGAAGCACATTAGGGAAAACTTCAAGAAATTCATTAACCATAGGGATAGACTGCAAAGAGAGACTTTCAAAGTTAGAACCCTTTACCCAAACTAGATGATATAGACACACTTTAAAAATTAACTTCTGAGCTATAAGGTAAGAAATAAACCTCCCTTTGGGTACTAAGGAACTTTCCTCCCATTCTAATATCGATTCATTAAGAAAATGGAAACTGACTTTTCGGGTTCTATAGTCCAAAAAAGCATAGAACGAATGAAGCCAATCTATTCCCAGGAAATCCACCACTTCAAGTTATATCAAATCAACAAATGTCTCCTTATTAAGGATTGACACCACACAACCCCTATAGATTTTTCGAGCAACGATAGAATCACCCACCAGAGTAGAAACAGAAAAGGGGTCAAAAATATTTTCAGGACCAAAATCAAAGTGTACAACAATATAAGGGGTCACATATGACATGGTGAAACCGAGATCAAGAAAACAATAAACATCAAGGGAGAAAAATTGTAACATATCAGTGACAACATCTAGGGATGCCTCGGATTTCTAATGGGTAGCAAGTGCATAGAGGTAATTCTGGCCATTATTGGTCCTAGATGTGGCGCCCTTAGGTGTAGGAGCCAAAAAAATAGCTATCAGGACCTTATTAGCGCCCCTGTGGCAACCCTAACTAAAGGACAATGTCACCACAAGTGACCAGACTAACCACAATTAAAGCACAAGTTCCTCCCCTCCTCATAATATCCACGATGAAGTTGCCTACAGAAATGATAAGGAGGGTAAGATAGGGCAGACTGAGCTCCACTGACCTGAGATTGGGCACCTTATGCCTTTAGACTACAGCTAACTGAAAATGACAATCACCTAAAGGCTTAGGATAAGAAGCACAAGCTGATGAATAAGAATTTCCCCAATAAATTTAGGCAACTTAGTAGGGATTTTAACTAAGTCTAAACAAAATAAATAAGCAAATAAACACATAAAAGGGGAAAGGGAGGAGAAAGTAAGGGATTTAGGCCATTGGGCCCAAATCAACGAAACCTGTCCTAGTCTAGTTTTCGAGCCATTTCACCTGTCCTAATCTAGCTTTCAAGCCTCTTGGCTCGAGTTTGTTCCACCTGTATTAAATACAACTTTGACTTCATGGCCCGAATGAATGAATGAATGAATAAATAAAATGAATAAAGACAACAATAAGTAAATAAACAAAATAATAAATAAGACTTTTGAGTAAATACAACTTTGGCTTCATGGCCCGAATGAATGAATAAATAAATAAATAAATAAATAAATAAAATGAATAAAGACAACAATAAGTAAATAAACAAAATAATAAATAAGACTTTTGAGTCTCTTCCCCGCTTCAAATATAGGACTTTAACCCCTTCTTCTTCTTTAATTCCTTGTATCCATACACCACGGGATCACGTTTGGACTTAGAACTTCGACAAAATCGACTCAGGCCTAGACCGGCCTCAATGGCCCATAATGCACATGCAAAGAGAAAAGAGTCCATGTGGGACTCGAACGTATCCACATGCAAAAAGAGAAGCGAAGTAATTAACATATATCCAAAAGTTAATATTTAAACGAATACTAAATTATCATATATAAAAAAACATGCAAAATTAGTTTAACAAAAGTAACTTCCCATTATGTAACATACATGAAAACCGGCTTAGGACTGTACCCCATTACTTATTTTCTAATAATTAGTATGATGGATGTCCCTTGGTATGCACCATCTAGGAGCAATTCATGAATACAAGTCTTGTTTACTTAGCAAAAGAGTTGAATACACAGTGGGATTGTGTAGGGTACTAACAAGATAGAGCACGCACAATAGAAGAATAGTATATATAGATAAGCGTCACAGAAGGTTAGTATTCGACTGTCATCACAGAAGGTTAGTGTTCGACTGCCATCAATACCTATTTGACATAGTCCGGCATTACAACAACATTCAATGTAAAAGCTAATTACCCTAAACAACTATCCATGGGAATATATTTTATTCTCTTTCTAGTTGCTTGAGGAGAAAGATTTCAAGTAATGGAATCTTTATTCAAGTCTTTAATTCACAGAATACAAAAGAACACTAATAAAATAAAAATAAAAATAAAAATAACAATAAAAAAAAAACCAGCCAGCTATTACATGTTGTCACTAAAAGCACTTGCGACTGAGATTTGCAAAAACCGTGATCCCCGTCTTTGGAGGTATATCTTATACGTATCCTGATTACACCCTAAGATGTAAAGGGAACTTTCTTATTAGAACTGATGCATATGCATTTCGAATGCCTTTTCCTTCACCAACAGATATGAATAAAACAACACTTACAAACATTCAGAGACTTTGGATGCTTCAAAACAAAGATACCTCTCTAAAAGAGATCTTCAGCAACTAAAGTTTGTATTCTAATTCTATTGCATTGGAAAAGGTTCAATGACCTCTCTTTAATTCTAATTGTTTAACTAATACCAAAAGGAAATAAAAGAAAATAGGTTCAAAGCATGACATCATTTTAGAGAATTGAACACCAACATGATTTCACTTTAAGAGTAAAAGAAAACAGCCCAACGAAGATTATGACAAGATGAAATGATCTTTAACAAACTCAACAATCGATCCAATCAAAACCAATACTACGGCTCAAAAATCTCCTTTACTCAAGTAGCCCAAAGACATGCAATTTTCGGTAATTGTATGGAAAGCTTCCGACAAGTAGAAACAATAACGAGAACAGGGAAGGATGAACATTTCTTAATCTTAAACAAAGATAACATTCCAGCTTGGGTATATAAGATCTCATATCATAGAGCAGTGAATCCAACCCCAAAATTTGAAAATGCAGCGTACAAAGTGGAAAGAAACATTTGCATCAAGCAAGCACGAATATTGAATATACTTGGCTGAACAGAGAAAAATTGAGTGCCTAAACAAATCTTATGGTCCGATTACCTAGAAGAGTCGATTATCACAGATTACCGAAAAGAGAAGAACATATGCGACTAATCAGATAGTTATTCAAATAAAAAGATGAGAACTTAAAAATGGCTATAACTTGACAGATTATTACGCGGTGTGTTACAACAAAACAAATTTGCCAATATCAATCCATCAGTGAAATGAAAAAAAAAAAAAAAGAAACATAATCACATAATTATAACGAACCCTACATCAATTATTTCAACACAACATCCTATGGCCTTGGTAGCCTCTAAAGTAAACAAATCTCACGTGATTACGATTAAGCGATTATGGCACTATTAATACAAAAATAGTGAAATCATTCAAAAGCAGTCGAATTGAAACTCTCAGCACAGTTATCGATCCAACAGAATAACAACCTATAACAAGATAATCCTACAGCCTTCATAGCCATCTACAGCTACTCCCAACAAACAAACAACACCGTAATTACATCATTATAAAGAAATAGACGAGGGAGAGAAAAATGGGACACGATAACAGAAATACAAATGGAAGAAGGTGTTTACCTTTTTCGGAGCAGCAAAATCGGACCACGAGTAAATCGTCGGGATATTGATCACCACTACTTCGATGATTCCGACGAACTCAAACAGCTTCTAAACTTTCACTTAAATAGACTAATTTGTTCACTGATTTTTGCTCTAAATGATTTTTCTCTCCCTTTTTCTTTTTCTTTTTCTTTTCTTTCTCATTTTTTCGTAACCTCAATTTTCCAACCCCAAAGAAATTTTTTTTTCTCCCTTTTCTTGCTCTAAAGAGAGCTATTTATAGAAGAGGACTGAGGGGGTTCTTTTCAACCTTGAACGATGTGGGAAGAAGCAATAAGGGCAATTTGGGGAATTTTTTCAAAGGGAATTCAAAATTCAACTCAAGACCAAGTTTTTTTCCAACGGATTGTACCAAAACCGATTGTAAATTCCCAAAATCTAACTAATAGAAAATGAGAAGGAATAATAATCTTCAAGATCCAACAAAAAATCTCCACCTATGTACGAATTCGTACAACTCTATCCGAGAATTTCGGGATTTGAATGTTGGATGAGCCAACTCATCAATTTCTAGAAGCTCCTACGCTCTTCTTGCACGAATTCGCGTGTGAAGGAGTGGGTTGAGTTCGATCCTTGCCAGGTTGGGTCTGGGTCGACGGATTTGGACCGAAAAAGAGGAGAATCGGGTTGATTTTTGCTATTTTCTGAAGTTGTACGAACCGTTGGTTGTGTTGTACGTTGATGAGGTTGATGCTACTGCTTGTTGCAAGTCGTTGTTTTGTGGAGAAGGCAAGAAATGGGCCGGGTTGGTGGAGGAGTGGGCTGTTTTATGGGAGTTGGGCCATTGGGTAGAAATTATGGCTTAGGATTTACTCAATTTAACTAAAATTTTGGCCAAATTGAATATTATTGGCGAATTATATCATAATTGTTGGCCAATTTTATTTTAATTGTGGCCAACATTAATATATTGACTAAATTGAATAGCAATTCGAGACAAATTAAAATCCAATTTAATTTCGAGCTTCTTGATTTAATAAAATTAAACAAATATTTTTTCAAATAAATTATTTTTGAGAATCAATTATATTTAAATCAAGACATTAACATTTGAATTTATTTTCCAAATAAACTTTGATTAAAATCTTATATTCCATAGAACAAACATTTAAGTAATCAAATTATATAATCTCGTATAATTAAATACGATAATATATAATCGCTACTTAAAAATGATAAATTGCGTACAAAGAATATTTTGAAAAGTTTTTATTCGGATGAAATAAATATTTCAATGTTATTAAAAACCAAAGAAACTCAGGATTAAATTTAGTCGTGGAGGACAAAAATTAGGTGTCAACAATAAGCTGCAAGCTCCACAACCTCTGAATTACTAGCATGCATTACCCTGAAGATCTTTTTCATCTCATCAATAAACCCCTACAGATCCTCCTCAACCTTAGAACCTATAAAGGTTAGGAGATTCATCTTCATAAACTGGCCAACTCGAGTAACCTCAGATGAACTGGCAATAGGACACAGGATCATATCGACGAGACTGTTATGCTGCAATCTGAGCAAACATGTGGATAGACTGACGGAACTCTACATCAAAGATACCTCCCTGAGGGGGCTAAGCATGGGTGTCACTAGCCCGGAAAGCCCGAGCAGGACTAGTTGGGACTGGTAGGACCCCAGGTAGAGCGGTGCAATCGAGAGTAGGGGCCTTAGACCGAATTTACATTCCATGAATAGGGAGAATTCTCTCCATACTTGCCCCAGTTGGGATAGAGGTTCTGGCTGAGTTCCTACGACCGTCAGATCTTCGTAGAGACATGATCTGAAATCGGGCAAGCCAGGAGTTAAAGAAGTTTCATGATAACTAAACTCTCTAGCACAAATAGAACACAAGAAAGGAAAATATTCCTAAATGCCTCATAGACGACGACCTTTTATAAGTATGGCATGCTACACACCTATAAAAGTGACTTTACTCGACATGGTTTTGTGGACACCCAACGAACCTGAACCATGCTCTGATACCAAGTTTATCACAACCCGAACCTGGGCCTATCCGTGAAGGGCGTCTCAAGCCAACTGATGACTAGAGATAACCCTCTTAGTCTTACCTCAAGAGCACAATAAAAGTAAACAGCAGAAGACAAACAAGTCAATAAAAGATATGTAAAACCAAAGAAAAACTTAAAGAGTCAAAACTAAACATCACTGATATCCCAATTTTGTCCACAAAAGCCTCTAATCAAAGAATATCAACTAAGTCAGGACATGCCCTCGACTATGACAAAAGAAAATTCATAAATACTAGAAATATAAAGGAAACTAAGAAAATGATCGAGTCTTCCAAAGGATGGAGGCTCACCACCTCACAGTTGGTCAATAGGAATATCAAATCACCTAACACTACACAAGTTCAATAGAAAAGCCCTCGGAACCTACATTATGAAATGATGCAGCATTTGAGGACGGTCAATGGGGCGAGCACCGGCATGCAACCCAAGGGAAGGGATAAAATAATGTATTTACCAAAAGTCCAGTCATAAAACCACATGCTCAATTATTATATATAAATAAATATATAGAATGTCAGGATAGGGAAAAGGGACATGAGATATGACCCTTTAAAATATTAATCCTGAACTATGTAAATCGTACCGACTTTTCATACACCCACGGGCTATATGGGCTCGACTCTTCTTACCTGAAGGACCTAGTCTATTAATCGCATGTATGGAGGAATGGTTAAAGACATGAAGGCGATAGCCGTCCAAAATATAATATGTGTCCAGACACAATGGTCATATAGATCGCCAACATTGGCAAATGTGATTTCCAGTGTTGGTCCCTAAGGACTACACTTTCTCGGTGAGCTACACAATTCCCTTTAAACTCAAATTAAAACAGTTTGCACATAAACCAACCATTAACCAAGGAACTTTTAGTTAGGCATTTCCAACCTGGTATCGTCATACCAATATACTTGCAAGCTCTTCCAATTGTGTCAAACCAAAGTCATTTAACCATTAGACTCCATGTTCTATTTTAAAATCCAAAACCATAGCCACCAAGGGCCATCCAAAACTTTTTTTTTTATTTATTCTTTAATGCAATGAAACATTTTCAAAAGTGGTTAAATCATGTGGAATCCTTATTCAAAACCAAAATTTACAATGTGGGTTGGGGTTAATCTCACTACCATGCCAAAATTCATCAACCTTATGAAATCCAAATCACCAATTTTAAACATTATACAATGCACCAATTCAATTTCAATTCATCATTTAAAACATGAATAAACCATTTAAAATAGGATATAACAATGCAAGATTATCACATTTCAAAGACTCTCAACCTTAGTTCAAACTCATCATTTAAGAGACATGAATATTAGATAAATATATGCAATAGAATAAAATTAAACTTAGGGAGTGTACAACATGCCTGAAATATAGAAGAATTCGAAGAGAAATTGGAGTTTAGAGCCCGAATTATGAAATCCTTGTAAGACTCTTGAGTTTTCTTGACTTGAGAGTTGGATAAGAGATAACAACACAAAACTAAATGGATTGGTGTATTTTCTGGGGTTGGGGGACGTTTTAAGATGTTTTAAGGTGAAAAGGATCAAATAGCCCCGCCCCCAAGCTTAAAAATAATGAACTGGGCGTAATTTGCATAGCGGCATCGCATGCCGCTTTTGCGGAGAACAAGCAGTGTGCCATACTCTTATAGCGGAGGTTAAGTGGCACGCTACTATCGCAGACCTTCACTGCCTCGGGGTCCCAAAATGACCCTGAACCCCTTCCAAAAATTTTAAAATTTACCCTACACACTTGTTTAACATCTCTTATCATAATTTAAGTCAAAGATTATTATAAAACACGCAGAAGGATCGAAAATAAATTGGTCAAAATTTTGAGGTCTTACAAAGATCTATATCATCAACTGTAGCAACACTAGATGCAGCAGCACTAGGTGCAGCAACACTATCTACAGCAGTGAAAAGAGGTGTGGTATTGAAAGAAAATATGGTTGAAAAAAAAGTAAAAGGGTCCTCCACATTTAAATGGTCCTCACCTACCCTAAAGTTAAGCATAGTATTAAAAGTTGCACCAGATTCCCCTATATCCCCAAGACTAGCATTTTCTAATAACAAGGGGCCCATAATTGGCTCATTAATCAAATAGTTAACAAATGCCCCCACCTCATCCCTATTTTTCAAGGAACACATCATATCTAAAATAACCATATCATTATCGACATCTACCATAATGTCACTATTAGGTGGTTTAATGCTACAGGTGCAGCTTGTGCTACATCTCAATTTTCTAATATAGTCTCTCAACTAAAAATAGGACATCTTATCTACATCAACATCCAAAAATTTAGTAATTTTTCCACCATTATATACTGGTTTCCCTCTATTTAAATCTAACACCTCACCATGATACCATCTTAGAATAATCAAAGTAAATCCACTCATGTCTTACCTGAAGGCGATCAAGATAACAGAATAAGAATTACAAGACTAAACATAGCAGAAAAGCTAGAATAGAAACATTATCAAAAATCAAGCATTACCCGAGTTTAATCGAACATTAGCAGGCTTAATGAATGAAGAAAAAACACATAATATGAATTTTCTAATGTAATGTGGTACTCTTTGAACAATAAAACAACCTAATTCTAAGACACACAAAAACACAACATCATGCGACTTAGACGGCAAATAAAAATCTAATTTCAGCTTAATAGTTGTAATATGATATAGATTGAACACCAACACAACATAATAGTAAGACATACAATATAATTTATATACTACTTAACAAACTACTTGAAACAATATGCATACTATATATGTACATTATATATATACTACTTTAGAAAATATATACACATGTATACGTTAAATATATACTACTTTAGTCTATTGAAAATATATACACATATATATGTACAATATAAAATATATACTACTTAAAATACTTCTTGAAACAATATACATACAACATACATACATTATATATATACTACTTTAGAAAATATAGACACATGTATACATTAAATATATACTACTTTAGTCTATTGAAAATATATACACATATATATACTACTTAAAATACTTCTTGAAATTATATACATACAACATATATACATTATATTTATACTACTTTAGAAAACATATACACATGTATACATTAAATATATACTACTTTAGTCTATAGAAAATATATACACATATATACGTACAATATTATATATATACTACTTAACAAACTACTTGAAACAATATACATACAACATATATACATTATATATATACTACTTTAGAAAACTGTATACATTAAATATATACTACTTTAGTTTATAGAAAATATATACACATATATGTACAATATACTATATATATGTATACTACTTAAAATACTTCTTGAAATAATGTACATACAACATATATTCATTATATATACTACTTTAGAAAACATATACACATGAATATATTAAATATATACCACTTTAGTCTACAGAAAATATATACACTTAAAAGATAAACTTATAGTATTTTTATACGTCAATACTAGTTGTCTAAGTAATATTTGCTAACATTATTTTTATTTTTTCATTATATGTATATATGTTTGTTATGTTTATTACTTAGTGTAGTGTTTGATAGTAATATATTAAAAGTATTTAATTCAAATTAGACATTCAATTTAAATAAAAAAAATAAGGAGTGATTGAATGTTGTATTTTATTGATTGTAAAATGATCCAAAACTTATAAGTTACATGATTGAGAAATCTAAAAATTTTGCATCATTTTTTTCAACTCATGCATGTTAATATTAATGAAAACTGCCATAGGAAAATCAAAATCAATGGGGGAAAAACCGTGTGTTGGACTTGATTGTGCTGAGTTCTCCCCTGAAGTGTCGGTTGTATGCAAGTTGTTGTCGTCCCTAACTAAAAGCGCTCTTCGATGCAACGGTTGACATTAGAACATTCAATATATCTCGCGTTAATCTTGAAAGCATAGGATATTGTCTTTCATTATTCTTTCACTAATCCAGAACGTAGATCCGTGCTCTACGATCCTCTATTGGTTGTCAAAGATAATACTTAAGCTCTTCCCAAGAATGTATTCTGTGTGATGAAGGTTGCACCCTATCCCAAACATTTAAATCAAAAAAGTAATCAGGATAACTACTATGTGTCTGTCTTTTAGAAGATGATGGCTCCTCGGAAGCTTGAGGAGCGACAATTGGATAATAAGCACCAGAGAATTCAACTGTAGCTATATAAATTTTTTAAAAAAATTTAACAAAATCAGCAATTGCAGCCAATCAGAATCGTGTAGCATACACTCAGGAAAAGAACCAGAATATTGATTAAAAGTCATTGTAATAGGAACTTTATAAGTAAGACAAGTTTTTAAATAATTATAAGTAGCATTCCACCTAGTATCACGTTCTTCAGACATAAATAGCGATCTAAGTCCATTTTGTTCACATTTAGCTTTAAATTCTTTCACTCTAATTTTTCAATTATTTCTTTGAATAAAGCCAACAGCAAGCCGGACATTTTCAATATAAAGCTCAAAAAATTTAAGACAATCTCTTACGATTAAATTATATACATGACAAGCACACTTAACATGAAATATTTCGGGTAACGGCGGAGAAAGTTCAACTTTTAACCAGTCAACAGCAGTCTTGTTGTTAGATGCATTATCAAAACCAATACATAAAACTTTTCTTTCAATATCATAATATTTTGCAACTTTAGAAATAGATTCAGAAATAAATTTTCTAGTGTGTTACGATCTTTATCATACAAAATGCTAGAATACACTTTTGCATAACAAAATTATTATCTATCCAGTGGCAAGTAATTGTTAAATATTTATTTTTATTAATAGCACGACCAAGATCAAAAGTTAGAGCAATTCTACATGAAATATTTTTTAATAATGCAGATAAATAATAAACATATTGTGCATGGAGTCGAAAAATATCAGCCTGACAAGTACTTCTAGGAATACCTGTAAACATAGGATTATAAATTGCTTGAATATAATGAATAAAAGCATCCGAAGAAGCAAAAGTGAAAGACAAACAACCCACAGTTATCATTTTTGCTATTTCTTCCCGTTCCTTCATTTTATAATAATTTTTAACTAATTGACCAGTTGTTGGGTTCAATCTACTTTGTGTTGGCCCACCAACATCCTCACCACCTTGTGCAATACTTAGCTCTACTGCATGTTTTTCTCCTAAATATCTCATCAACGAACCCGTACCCCCCTTTATAGCCTCCGATTTTATGCCCATATACAATTTTACAAATTTTGCACTGCACCTTAGTTTCTCCTTCTATTTTCGAAAAAAATTCTCATGCAATACTAGTTCTTCTACGAGATCTTACAGAGGCCCGGGGAGGATGGGGAGGAAGATTAACCGATTCAGATCTAACATTAGGATTTCCGACTTTGGGTGTCTCACCAATATTTTTATCATCTACATCTAAATCAACCGCGTCTACTTCATTCTCTTCTTCTATACCATAATTTTTTTTGAGCTTCTAAATAATTTATATCGTGAGCACCTACACCTATTTCATTCTCAAAAGGTCAACTAATTGGTACCGGAAGCACACAGATATATCTAGTACTTGAACTATCTCTACCGAAACAGCCACCAATTCATTTTTTACTATCACTATCACTTCCGAGACAAAAAATTTTGACACTTTTACTGAGGTTTCTTAATTTATTCATATTATAAATTAAACTAATAAATATTCAACAAATAATACACTAATTAAAAATTAAAAGTAAGAAATGGAACGACAATACCAAATTTTGAAAGTACCCGAAGTTACGACTTTTGAAAACTTTCACTTGATATTCGTAATTACAAAATTAAAAAATAAAATTGAGGACTTTAGGAGATAATTAGAATATTTGAAAGAGAATGAGAGATTGAGAATGTGTGAAAAATGATTTTGAATTTAGAGTATTTATAGAAAAAATTTTGAATTAATTTTTTTTTTTAAAAAATAATGGACAAAGGCCAAATGGCCGTTGGAGGTCCACAACGACATTATAACTATTGGGCCTCAACGGTCCATTTTGGCCAATTGTTCAACGGCTTCCAAATTCCCAATATATAAAAAAAAAACGGGTCAGGTCACCGGTGGGCCTGGTCCGATTTTATAACTAGATTGGTCCACCGGACTGGCCGTCCCAGACGGGCCAGATAGGGACCAATGGCCCAATTACCCGATGGCCCACCGGGTCGGGTCAAATCAGGCCAGGTTAACCGAGCTGGAACGGGCCAACGCGGCTCAAATGACAGGTTTACCCTTAAGAAAATATCAATTAGGTGCTTATTTTACCAAATTAATCTTATTAATTATGTTTTGAACGTATAAATGTGAGTATATACACTTTATATAGTTATTTAATAATAGGAGTAATCTTGGAAGAAAATAAGTAATAAAATTCACTTAACTTAATAAATGAGGCAACTAAATTAAAACAAATATTTTTAGGAGAGGGGTCAACTATTTTAAAACTGAGGGAGTATATATTAGGACTTCATTTTACTAAATTAGTCTTATTAATTATACTTTGAAAATATAAATTTAAGTATACCCACTTATATATAATTATTTGATGATAAAAATAATATTAAAAAAATATAATAAAATTCTCATAATACTGTTTGCTATTATTTATTAGGGGACTACCATCACATGTTTTTTATGAAGAAGACAAATTTCTACAAAATAAAAAATAAAAAAAATTACATATTTCTACCAAAAAAAAAGTAATGCAATACTCTCTCTCTTTCAAAATAATTGATTGATTTGATACTCCTAAAGAAAATATATATATATTTAGAGTTTATTTTATAAAATTAGCCTACTTTGAAAATATAAATTTGAATATATATACTTTATATAATTATTTAATGATAAAAATAGTATTATAAAAATATATAATAAAATTTTCTTTATTTCATAAATAAAAAAATTAAATTAAAATAATTATATTTAATGTGAAAGACAACTAAAACGAAACAGAGAAAATAGGATAGATATCATTATTAACACAATCACACTGTCTAAATCTGTAGGCCACTTCTAGAAAAATGTGCTGCACAAGCAGCCCTCCAAATCATACGCCCTCATACATAATGTCTCTCCACGTTTAATCATAAATCTCGTGTTTAAATCTATCAAAATAATAGAGTCGCTACAAAATGACGTTAGTTGATGAAAATTTGAATTAATTGAATCTCAACTCAAATATTGAGCTTCGTTCATGAGAAATCAAAAGATATGCTTATTTTATTTAGGTTTCTCATTCAGGATTTGATAATATCTTTTAGAACGTACTAAATTTGAATTCGCACTAAGAAGTTTCACATTGAAACTTTATGGCCCTTTTAATTAATTTGAGTTCGCTCGGAAAAATTCCACATTGAGGCATAATGGTTTCCTAACTAACGTGACACCGTCTTTAGGAAGATTCGTATCCAAAACCTTTAATTAAGAATTAAGGACTACTTTCTACTTCACTCTAATCCTTATCAGAGAAACAAAAAAGAATATACACAACAGTATAAATGTCCAAGCATATAGATTACACTCTTTGAAATATTTGACTAATATTGGACTTACGTGCAACCAATCTGAATTGTAAAACAATTTCCATAATTTTCAATAGCATAAATATTGAGTATAAATAAACAGTACTCCCTCGGTTGGAATTAACGTGTCACTTTTACTTTTCGAGATTCAGATTATGTGACTTTTAATTATTATTTTAAAATATACTTTTAGCATCATATTGACATGACAAAAGTTACATTAATTTTACCTAATTCAATTTAACTTCATGGATTAGTTAAATTAGCTCTTGATAAGTGAAAATTGTAATATAAATTAGCTCTTCTTTTGGTTAACGATCTCTTTGAATAGTGCTTTTTTTGGGGGGGAGGGGGGTGGGGCGTTTCCCGTTCATGTCCAGTTACATCGCGTAGGACTCAAACGCTCCTTAATCAAGGTTTTTTTATATATATATATATAGTTAGAGCTCAAAATTAGGACCCTTAATTAATTAAGAGAAAAGTACTCTCATTTATTGCATCACATACTTAGGTGATCTTTTTAAATATAGTTAATGAGTGAAGTTATCTCTTGAGATTTAAAATTTTTAGCTTAATTATGATTTTTGTAAAAAGAAAGAATGCATGATAGACTTGACCTTTCAGCTAATATATTAAGCAAATATATTTTAGCTTAGTTACGACTTCGAGAACTTTGCTTTAGTTTGTGTTTGTCTTTAGAAATGAAATCTATTAAACAAATATATAGTCGTCTTATGTTTAGGAGTGCCAAACGGTGAATTAGATTCAAATTAGGGTCACTTTCAAATTTTAGTCCCAAATAAAAAAAAAAAAAAAAAAATCTTAAAATAGCCTTTACATAACTAATATTCTTTTAGATAAAATTGTCCTGATCAATGGAGTAAATTATATAAATAATTCTCATAGATAACAACTCTATATTTATATCTTTCAACTTTTAATTTTTTTTTCTCTTTTTAATTTTACTTTGATTTTTATTTTTCTTTTCTCTTTTTATTTTTTATTTTCTCAACCCTTACTTTTTTCCTTTTTTCATCTCAACTTCTTTTTTTTTTCTTTTTTATTTTACATTATTTTTATTTTTTATTTTCTTTCCTCTTTTTTTTTTTTTTTTTTTTTTTTTTTTTCATTTTTTTTTTTTATACCTTTTTTCTTCTTTTTTTTTTTTATATGTTTTTTTTTTTAATTTTCTTTGATTTTTTTCTTTTTAAATATTTCTCGACCTTTATTTTTATTTAATTTTTTTTTTATTTTTATCAACCTTTATTTTTTTCCTATTCTATCACATTATAAAGACAAGACTTACGAATTTCGAACAATAAGCTACGTTTCATGGACAAAAGTTGACACTACTACATTGTAGAAGCAAGACTTGTGACTTTCAAACAACAAGTTATGTTTCATGGGCAAGAGCCGACAATACCACATTGTATTTGGATTTATGAGATGATTTATAACTCTTACCTTAGAGGAAAGATTTAGCTCAGGGACTTTCAAACAACAAATTACACCCCACGGGCAAAAATTGACTCTACCACGTTATATTTTTTATTTATGAGATGTTCTGCAACTATTATCTTGGAGGCGAGACTTAGCTCAAAGACTTTCAAACAAGAAGTTATGTTTCATGGGCAAAAGTCGACACTACCACATTATATTTTGATTTATGAGATGTTCTACAAATATTGTCTTAGAGGCAAGACTTAGCTCAGGGACTTTCAAACAACAAATTATGTCCCACAGGCAAGAGTTGACTCTACCACGTTATGTTTTCATTTATGAGATGTTCTACAGCTATTGCCTTAGATGCAAGACTTAGCTCAAGGACTTTCAAACAACAAATTATGCCCCAGGGGCAAGAGTTGACACTACCACATTGTATTTTAATTTATGAGATGTTCTACGACTATTGTCTTAGAGGCAAGACTTAGGTCGGGGGACTTTCAAACAACAAATTATGCCCCAGGGGCAAGAGTTGATTCTATCACGTTATGTTTTCATTTATGAGATATTCTATAGCTAATGTCTTAGAGGAAAGACTTAGCTCAAAGACTTTCAAACAACAAATTATGTCCCACGGGCAAGAGTTGACTCTATCACGTTATATTTTTATTTATGAAATATTCTGCAACTATTGTCTTAGAGGCAAGACTTAGATCAAGGATTTTCAAACAATAAATTATGCCCCACGGGCAAGAGTTGACTCTACCACATTATGTTTTCATTTATGAATACCTTAGAGGCAAGACTTGACTCAAGGACTTTCAAACTATAAAATATGCCCCACGGGTAAGAGTTAACTCTACCACGTTATATTTTCATTTATGAGATGTTCTACAACTATTGACTTAGAGGCAAAACTTAGCTCAAGGACTTTCAAACAACAAATTATGCTCCACGGGCAAGAGTTGACTTTACCACGTGATGTTTTCATTTATGAGATGTTCTACAACTATTGCCTTAGAGGCAAGACTTAATTAGCTCAAGGACTTTCAAACTACAAATTATGCCCCATGGGCAAGAGTTGTCTCTACCACGTTAAGTTTTCATTTATGAGATATTCTACAACTATTACCTTAGAGGCAAGACTTAGATCAAGGACTTTAACACTACAAATTATGTTCCACGGACAAGAGTTGACACTACCAAATTATATTTTCATTTATGAGATATTCTACAACTCTTGTCTTAGAGGCAAGACTTAATTAGCTCAGAGACTTTCAACCTATAAATTATGCCCTACAGGCAAGAATTGACTCTACCATGTTATGTTTACATTTATGAGATGTTCTACAATTATTGTCTTAGAGGCAAGACTTAGATCAAGGACTTTCTAACTACAAATTATGCCCCACGGGCAAGAGTTAACACTACCATATTATGTCTTTATTTATGAGATGTTCTACAACTCTTGCCTTAAAGGCAAGATTTAGCTCAAAGACTTTCAAACTACAAATTATGCTCCACGGGCAAGAGTTGACACTACCACGTTATGTCTTCATTTATGGAATGTTCTACAACTCTTGCCTTAGAGGCAAGACTTAGCTCAAAGACTTTCAAATAATAAACTATGCCCCACGGGTAAGAGCTGACACTACCACATTATGCCTTTATTTATGAGATATTCTACTACTCTAACCTTAGAGACACAACTTATCTCAAGAATTTTCAACGAACTTCGTAACAACAATTCATGCCCTTAAATTTGCTTTGATGTCAAAAATGACCTTTGCGGATTATCCAATTTTTTATTTATTAGCAAAATATAATAGAAGTTGAGAAAAAAAAAATCAAACAAAATAGAGAAATGAAAAAAAGTTTGAGAAAAAAACTGAAGAAAAAAATAAAGATCAAGAAAAAAGCGAAGAATTAAAAAAATTGAGAAAAATAAAAATGAGAGGAAAAATAAAAATAAAGTTTGAGAAAAATGAGGGAAAAAAAGAGAACTGAAAAAAGAAAAAAACAATTAAACAAAATAGAAAAAAAAAAAGAGTGAGCAAAAAAAAGGCAAAAAAAAAATAAATATTAAGAAAAAGAGAAGAACTAAATAATTGAGAAAATAAAAAATGTGAGAAAAAAATAAAAATAAAGTTTGAGAAAAATGAGGAAAAAAAAAAAAGAGAACTGATAAAAATAAAAAATAAAAGAAAAATAAAGGTTAAAGATAAATGAATTAAAAAAAGAAAAAAAAGAAATAGATGATGCTTGAGAAAAAAGAAAAAAGAGAAAAAAATAAAGGTTGAGACAAATGAATTAAAACATGAAAATAAAATTAAAGGAAAAAATAAAAAAGTAAAAATAATAAAAAATAGAATAATAAAATTAAAGAAAAAAATAAAAAGTAAAAATAATAAAAAATAAAATTTGAGAGACAAATAAGTATAGAAAGTTTAAAAAATATATTGATGGTATAGAGAGGCAAAATGATACTTGTAATATACTTAAAAAGTAAGAAAAGTTATTTTTTAAAGATATTTCTTATTGGGATCAAATATCTAAAGTCACCTATATTTAGGTCTATGGCATGCAATTTCCTGGTGCCTAATATAGCCCAGAAATTGATGGCCATTCAATTCGTAGAAAATCTTATGCGTTTGGGGCATAAGATAATTTCGTACTGCCCTGATTTTTAGCTCAATCAAATACAACTCATTTTTGAAGTGATCTCCAATTTAACTCAATATTAACTCATTTTTAAGATCTACTTTAATTTTAATTTCTTATTGGACATTTACTTGACTTTTCTATAAATGTGTTTTAACCTTGATTAGGACCCTACCCCCACCTGATCTTGACCTAGGGTTGGATTAGTGTTGGGGTCAGGTCTCTGATCAGGGTGGGATTCGAGGGTTAGGGTCAAGGGTCAAGTTCCTTTATGAGGTTGGAGTTTGGGTAAGTTTCGAGTTATGGGGTCCTTGGTCTGGGCAAGTCTCGAGGTTGATCTCCGACTAGAGTCAAAGTTGGGGTCCGGACTCTAAAGATTGAGCCTCGATAAATGGTAGGTGAAGGGTGGACCTGAGCAAAGGGCAGGGGTGGGATGGAGCGAGAGAAGATGGACCATTCAAAAAAATTGCGTCAAGTGAAGCGAGTCATGATCCAACCGATTTTTTGTATCACTTCAAGCAATTTTGGTCTAATTTTAGTTCAATATTAACTCAATTCATTTTAACTTGTCCAAATCCATCTATTTGATACCCTATTCATCATGTTTGGTTGAAAAGACAATCTTATGGTCGAACCTGAAAAGGGAAATATTGGGAAAAAGATAGTAGGGGCATTCATCAAACCAATTATGCATTATATATGTTTGATTTGATAAATTTACAATCTAAATCAAGTAAATAGTCGATTTTATTGCTTCTTAGCTTTTAAGTAGGGTTATTCACTTCATGGTTTGGTCTTTGCTAAATCAAACCAATTAAATAGTTGAATTTGTTGTTTTTTAGTTTTTAAGTATGGGTATTCATGGTTAGTTTTTATCTTTCTAAATAAAGACTAAACACATTATATCGATGTTAAATTTTACTAAACCAAATAAAAATTAGGTCGGTCTTTTAGGTCAATTTTGTTTGTTATGGTTTCTCTAGTACACCCTAGTTTTGAGCATTTCTTCATTTCAATTTGTTTGTTTATTTTTTCCATGTGAATAATGATACCAATTTGGAATAGAAAAATGCAGCTTTCAGAACATATTTAAAAACGAAGCATATATAATTTTACTCAATATTTGGAAAGCTTGAAATTGAAGCAACGTAAAATGCTTAGATTCCATAATCTAATCTCTCTTTCCTGCCTTATCGAAAGTGGCGGTATAGTGTAGGGGTCATTTGGTAGGAGGGATAAAGGATAATGAATAATTAATTCCAAGATTTATTTAAAGACGGGCTTATCCCATATTTGGTTGGAACAAAATGCATGGGATAACTTATACTAGGATTAGTTGTCCCAAAATTGTAGTATTATTTTTATCTTTTCTTAAGGATGGGATGACAAATCCTGAAATAGCTAATCCTGAAACTAATAATCCACGGATAACTTTCTTCCAACCAAACGACTTGTTATCAAATTTGTCTGTCCTCTAACCAAATTATGGCATCTACTTTTCTCTTTGTTGAATAGTCAAGCTCCACTTAGGTGAAGCCAACAAGGAGAGAGATATACCTTTAATAAGTCCTCCATTTATTCTCACGTGACGACATCTATGATTGCCAAATATTGGAAGACTGATCATTAGAATACGGAACTAACTAAAAAAAAAAAAACGAAACTGTATCACAAGAGCAATCGCAGCTCATTCATCGAGAAGCCACTACTTTACATTTACAAAACAATTCTCTCTTCTCCAAAGCTTAAAGTCAATCCTTCTTATCCACACCCAATTCAGCTCAATTAACTCCTCCTGTAAACATTTATAAGAATGAGAACATGAACCATGTATCATGAAGCCTGCAAATCTATCTTAGTTGGGACTTTCTACAACTTGGACATTCCTATTTCTATGTAAACCAAACTCTTAATTCCCCAAATATTTTTGAATCTACATACTTCTTCTTATATAAACCAGCAAACAGAATACAGTGAATCATTTTCTCAAGGATGATTTTCGCCGATAAGCTTGTTCAGAAGTGTACTCAACAGGGCATCCCTCTTTTCAGCTCGGCTCTCCTCTCTCGCTCTCCTTTGCTCCTCCCTCTCCCTCCAAGACTGTTCCATCATCATCCTATCCCTTTCAAGCTTCTCCATTGAAGATCGCCATTCCTGCTCGAATACTTCTCTTTCACGAGCGCGCTTCTCCATTGCCTCCCTCCATTGCATATCAATACTCAGCTGCTGCTGAAGGAACTCTCTAAGCATTTCTTGAATATTATCAACCGCTCTGCCAGTCTTGTTAATACTCCCTAAGCTGGCTTGTCTCGGAGGTTTTTCTGCATTGCTTGTTCTTGGCCGCTTTTCTTTTTCAGTTTTCTTTTTGCGAGCAACATTGCTTCTGGCTAATTTACCTTCATCACTCTCATTGGCATAACCTTCTTCATCTTCTGAGATTTCCTCTGATGAGTGATCTCCACTTGTTCTCCGAGGTCTCTTTCTTACTTGTTGGGAACCAGCCTCAGGTTCGAGCTGTAGTTGCTGTGCGTTATTCGTATTTGATGAAAAGAGTGCATGCAGGTCAGCGAAATATGGAAATTGTCCGCCATTATCTGGATCAGAGGTTCCCTTACCCTATGAAAGTTGACTCCATCAAAACAAAATCTAAAAGAAAAGGCAAATTTCACCAGAGCAAATTAAGACATAAAAAGGCTTTCTTTCTTTCTTCTTTTGCAACTTTTTAATCCGTCAGATAATGAGATAATCTAGTAGGTAATATCCACTACGAGCACCCAACAATAAGGGCCTAGTAGTCAACAAAGTGGGTTGAGAACCATGAGGTCTCAGCTGAATTTCTTCCCGTCTATCCTAGCCTTGGTGGACATAGTTTACCCGGTACCCGGTACATGTTGCTGGTGGGAGGTGGCAAGTACCACGTGGAATTAATCGAGATGCGCGAAGTTGACCCGGATACCATGGTTATAAAAAAAATATCCACTATGAAAACTCTTGTTATTAATAGGTCAAAAATCAGATGATGAGATTGTGATCCTCCTACATAGATCATCTTGGCTCATATCAACCACAAGAAGCCATCAAGAGGGACCAACTTTCAACACAAGACCTTGACGAAAATAAAAAATCATTTGATTTTTTTTACTTTAATACAGTAATTAGTAAAGAATTCTACAGAATAAATAGAAACTCATGCGAGTGGAATTTCAATAGTTGATGAACTAATAAAGACAAACGACACAATGAAGGGCTTAGTAATGCCGTGAAGTAGACATACACTTCGCATTCGTACTAATAGGACCAATTTACATACATGACCAAGAGTCAGGTTTTCTGTATGATAGGAAACCAATTTACAAAACCATGGAATTCTAGATGTGATAGGGGACAGAATTTTGGAGCACCTTTCAGCCAAAAGGAACAAGACGACACTGGATCTTACCAATAACATGACTTAGAAGAAAGCTGCAAACAGGTGATACAACAGCAAGAAAGAGGGCTCCCAGACAGGATGCAACTTAACTAAAACCGACTTTATCGTTTATGCATTAGCTTTTATCCTGACTTTGTTCTTCCTTGATCCTCTTTCAGCACAGTACTAAACATCCAAATAGATAGAATATATTCAAATCGGGAAAAGGGCCATATATACCCCTAAACTATGACTGTTCTTCCTTGATCCTCTTTCAGCACAGTACTAAACATCCAAATAGATAGAATATATTCAAATCGGGAAAAGGGCCATATATAACCCTAAACTATTCAAAATGGGTCAGTTTTACCCTCCGTTACTCTTCGACTCAAAAATGCTTCACCAATACATTTTTGACTGAAAAATATCCTCCAACTAGCAAATTAGTTAAAAATACCTTTCTTACTAACGGTTGCTCCAAAAACAAGGAAAGGGGGGCTAATTTTGAAACAAGGAAAGGGGGGCTAATTTTGCCCTTGAACTATTCAAAACTGTCCTAGTTCAAGGATATATATGACCATATGCAAATTGGATCACTGTCTATTGTTAATTAAGTTGATTCAGTCCATTTTCCTGCTGAAGTATGTGATGCAGGCAGACCAACTGTGGCTAAAATGTCATACCATGGGCATGGATATGCTAACAAGGCCATGTAATATTGGTGTTATCGGGCTAATTCTAGACGTAAACTGGAGGTATTGGCCCCCACTTATCTATTTTACAATAGCTTGCCAACTTATATTTCCAAATGTGGGGAAAATATCTTTTAGCCTGCAGTGCAAACCCCAGACTGGGTAATTGTGTTATATCAGAAAATAATTACATCATAGTCCTTAGGATGCATTTCAACTCTCAAAAATTAGGCAACAAGAATGAGCTTCTAGTGGAATTACGAACTATGCCTTCCATATATCATAATATGCACCCGTTTCCCCACTTCCTCAACCAGCCAGGAAGTTAGAAATTTTGCTAAAGTTGTTCAAAATTTGAAGTACTTAACGAAATAAAATTTGTCGATGGGTGCTCCAAAAATTTTAATCAAATTACATAATATTTAACTTAAGTCATAATACACTTGCAATAGAGCTAGCAATTCTATAAATCAAAATTATCACAAAGAAGTCAATAGAAGAAATTCCACTAGCAAATTCAAATATGTTGCTACAATTGTACACTACAAGGTCTTATCTGTTTTTACAATAAACTCATTAGGAATAATCCTAAACATTTTCCTTTCTACATAAAACAATAATCAAAGAAGGACAAAGCTAAAGTGGCAAAAGGTGTCAGATGAATATCCTTTGCCAAACAATTATACTGTGTATATAGATCAAATATTACTTAAATGCAGATATATTAAATCTTGAATAAGCTTGACGCAATTGAGAGCGGTAATGCAATTACAAAGGGTGTTCAAAATAATTTAAAGTGAAATGGTCACAACCTTGTAATTTTGATAGATTGAACTACTTCGGGGAAAAAAATAAGAAAGATCAAAATGGCATCATTTGGTTAATTTGACCTTTTTGATTAAAGATTAGGCAATAAACAAATCCCTACACAACACAAGCCAAAAGAAATATTTATCACCATTCTCAAAAAAAGAACACAAGACAAAAGAAAAAAGCAAACACAAACTTCCAAGCTTATTGAATTCCATCTCAATATCATAATAGAAATGGTAATGAGCAGCACAAATCAATTTTATTCTAATCGAAAAAAAAAAGAGAAAAAAAAAGAATTGAACCTGCTTCAGCGGAGACAAAAGGGTCTTTAGACTTGAAAGAGGTTTGCTTCTTCCGGTTTCTGTGCATTTGCGACGATAAGGTTTTTAAAATTTCAGCTTTTACGGATTTGTTTATACCCAAATATTACATTTTTAAGGAAAGGAAAATAGACCAAGCGACGCTGCTTTGGTCAGTTTTGTTTTATTCAGAGTAGGTGAGTGTAGCAAATAACTGATGTAGGATCCAAAAATCAAACCTGCAACTATCAAGTCATTTTAAACACCTTTTCACCATTGAGCTACCTCTCTCAATTGGTCAAGGGTGTTCTTTAATACATATGAATAAAAAGTAATAACACTGGATCTACATAAACTACAATCATCCGGTGAAGAATGTTCAACTTACAACCCTTTGGCAGCTACAACTTTGCTCTTGTCCCAACCCTGAAATTTTCTCTTTTTCATGAGAAGAATGAAAATTCTCTTCTTTTTATTTTAGGTTGGGGTTTGAGAATTAAGAAGCATATTGATCTTTCCTGAACTTGTAAGACCCCGTAAAATTTCGATCATTTTATTTTTGACGCTGCGCATGCATAATGGTAATTTTTTACTTGAATTATAGTAAGGGATGTTAAAAGGGTGTTTTGGGAAAGTTTCAAATTTTTGGAACGGGTTCGAGGCCATTTTGGAACCCCGAGGCAGTGAGAGTACGCAATAGTGGCGTGCAACGCCACTTAAGCTCTGCGATAGAAGCGTGGCACACTGGCTAGTCAACACGATAGCGGCGTGCCACGCTGCTATGTTATTTTCGTCCAATTTTTTTTTTCCACTTGGGGCAAAGGTTTTTGATCCTTTACCCCTTAAACGACTTAAAAACACCTAAATGACCCAACCACCTTCAATTATCAAGATCAAACCTTACTCTTTTCTTCTTTAACTCTCAAGTCAAGAAAATTTGAGGGTTCTACAAGGAATTCATCATTCGGGCTCTAAACTTCATTTTCTTCTATATTTCAGGCGTGTTTCTCATTCCCTAACTTGTATTTTACATTGCAGCATAAATTTATTCAATATTCATGTGTTTTGAATGAAAGGTTTGAAATTGGGTTGAAGGTTTTTGGTTGATAATACTTGAATTACTTTTCCCTTGTTCATGCTTTTATTAATGACTTTTGAAACTCAATTGGTGCATTGTTATACTGGTTGGAATAGGTGACATGAGTTTCACCAAAATTGATGAATTTTTGGCATGGTAATGACATTAATCTCAACCCACATTGAAATCTTGGTTTTAAATATAGATTTTTACACAATTTAATTTATTTTTTGAAAACATTGCATTGCATTAAAGGATAAACTGATAAAAAGGATTTCGATGCCCTTGGTGGCTATAGTTTGGATTTTTAAACCGTTAATTGTAGTCAATTTGGTTATATGAATTGGTTTGGCATAAATGGAATAACTTGCAACCATAATGGTATGCCAATATCATGTTGGAAAATGCCTTAATATAAGACTCCATGGTCAATGATTGGTTTATGTGCAAATTGTGTTAATTTGGGCCTAAAGGAAATTGTGTAGCTCACCGAGCAGATATAGTTTCGGGGGAACCAACACTGGAAACCACGTTTGCCAATGTTGGGGGTCTATATGACCATGTGTCTGATGCATACATTATATTTTGGACGGCAATCGTCTTGGTGTCTTTAGCCTTTCCTCCGTACATGCAGCTAACATGAACTGGGGCCCTTCCGGCAGGGGGGAGTCGGACCCATATAGCCCGTGGGTGCCTGGAATGTAGGTACGAGCTACATAGTGCAGGCTAATGTTTTAAACTATCATGTTAAAGGACCCTTGTCCCTATCCTGACATCATATATATATGTATAAATATTGTGCATGTGGTTTATGAATGGGTTGGTAAATGCGCTATTTTATTCCTTTCCCTTAAGTTACATGCCAGTGCTCGCCCCACTGACCATCCCCGGACACTGCATCGTTTCATGATGTAGGTTCTAAGGACTTTTCTGTTGCTTTTGTGCAGCGTTAGGCGGTTTAGTACTTCTGTTGATCGGCTGTGAAGTGGTGAGCCTCCATCCTTCGAAAGGCCCTGTCATTTCATTAGGTTTCCTTTATCATTTTAGTATTCATAGATTTCTTTTGTCATAGTCGGGGGCATATCATGACTTGGTTGGTATTCTTGATTTAGAGGCTTTTGTGGACAGGATTGGATGACATAAATACCTTGTTTTGACTCTTAGATTTTCATTTGATTCATCCATCTTTATTGCGACTTTCACTGTTTATTTTTATTATGCTCTTGAGGTAAGCTAAGGGGGCTTTCTCCGACCCATGGTGGGCTTGAGATGCCTGTCATAGCTAGGCTCGGGTTTGGATTGTGAAAAGCTTGGTATCAAAGCCAGGTTCAGGGTCGCTAGTGGACAAAGCCGTGTCGAGTAGAGTCCCTTTATGGGTGTGTAGCGTGCCACACTTATAAAGGGGGCTACAAGGCATTTAGGAATATTTCCCATCCTTGTGTTCTATTTCGTGCTATAGAGTCTAGTTATTATGAAACTTCTCTAACTCCTGATTGACTCGCGCTTCAGATCATGCCTCCCAAAAGATCTGACAGTCATAAAAGCTTCGCTAGAACGTCTATCCCACTTGAGGAAAATATGAAGAGAATTCATGCTACCAGTGTTTTGGACGGCGAAAGGCGACAAGGCCCCGCCTCGCCACGTGGCGAGGCGAGCGGCGAGGCGAGCGCCTTTTAAATGTACGACGACAATTAATATAAAAAATTAAAATAATATATAAATGATCAAAATTTCAATAACACTAATATATTAGGAAATATTTCAAGTCAAGAATTAAAAATAGAAAATTAAAATAATATATAAATGATCAAAATTTCAATAACACTAATATATTAGGAAATATTTCAAGTCAAGAATTAAAAATAGATAGTTGATAAAAAAAATTACATAATAAGGCTACAACAGCTTACTGGTTACTGTTACAGTAACAGTGTAAGGTTGTAACACTGTTACAGAATACAGCGGAAGCAGGAAGGAAAATAGAATAAGAAAAAAAGAAAGAGGAAGAAAAAAAACACCACCAAAATACAAGAATTGGACGCGGGATTAAGAAGAAGAAAGAAGAAAAAAAAATAGAAATCAGTAGTTCACTGCTTACCGGAGTAGAATAGCGAGTCGCCGAAGTACATTGCCGGTCGTCGGAATCGAACTTGTGAGATAAATGGTAGCAGCCGCAGTCACCAATTCGTAAGTTGGTAGAGTCAAAATGGATAAATAAGTTAAAATTAGCTTATATACCTAAAACCCTAATTTTTTTTAAAAAAATTAAAAGGCGGCGCCTTTGTCGCCATGTCGCCTCGCCACGCCATGTCGCCTTTCTCGCAAAGGCGACGCCTTTTGAATGTCGGCGACCAGGCCTCGCCTCGCCATTCGCCATTGCTCGCCTTCTACAACACTGCGCGTTACTAATGGAGTGCAGACCCAATCTAGGGTCTTTGCTCCTGACTGTACCGCTCCACGTAGGGTTCCACCAATCCCTACTAATCCTCCTCGGGCTTCCCGGACTGGTGATACTCATGCTTAGTCATCTCGGGGACATTTCGAATGCGCAGTTCCATCAGTTTATTCATATGCTTGCTCAAATTGTGGCATCACAATCTCGTCGATCTGATCATGTTGGTCCTGTTGCCAGTTCATTTAAAGCTACTCGAGTTGGCCAGTTTATGAGGTTGAATCCCCCAACCTCAACCTTTACAGGCTCTAAGGTTGAGGAGGATCCTCAGGGGTTTATTGATGAGATGGAGAAGATCTTTAGGGTGATGTATGCTATTGATTCAGAAGGTGTGGAGTTAGTTGGTTATCAGTTGAAGGATGTGGCTTACTAGTGGTATGAGGAATGGGAAGAGATGAGGGGTGATGATGCTGAGCCGGCGGTGTGGGATAAGTTTTCAGGTGTTTTTTTTTATCACTTGTTTCCTCAGGAGTTGAGAAAGGCTAAGGCCGAAGAGTTTGTGAACCTGAAGCAGGGTAAGATGAGTGTTAAGGAGCATGCACTGAAGTTCCAGTAGCTGTCCCGTTATGCTCCGGAGTTGGTGTCTAGTATGAGGTCCAGAATGAGGAAGTTTGCTTCTAGTTTGTCCCGTGATTTGGTGTTAGAGTGAAAGGCTGTTATGCTGAATAATGATATGGACATATCTAGGATGGTGGTTTACATGCAGCGGATGGAGGATGAGGAAAAAAAGCAGGTAGAGATGGGGAAAAGGCAGAACAAGAAATTTAGATATGCAGAGAAGGGTGCAAATAAGCAAAATAGTGGGAGGAATGGTAGGCAATGGACCAAGAAGAAAAATTGGGGAAATTCTTCTTCGACTGCTAGTGCTCTTTATCCCAAGATCGTCATTTTCAGGCTAGCAATGGTCTTAAGGCACGAGGTGCTCAATCTCAGGTCATGGAGCCTAGTCAACTCCACCCGATCCTCCTTGCCGTTTTTGTGGATAGCTTCACCGTGAATATTGTGAGGAGGGGAGGAATTTGTATTTTAATTGTGGGTACATATCTTGAATTTTTATTGAATAAAATACGACCCATGTGGTCTTTGATTCAAAAAAAAAAAAGAAAACAAAAGTGTTTTAATTGTGGTCAGCCTGGTCATCTACGGCGAAATTGTCCTATAGCTAAAGTTGCCACTGGAGCTAATAAAGTCCCGGTCGCCACTTCTTCGGCTCCTGCACCTAAGGGCGCCACTTCAGGTACTGGCAATGACCGGAATCACCTCTATGCACTTGTTATTCGCCAAGAATATGAGGCATCCGCAGATGTTGTCACTGATATTTTACAGCTCTTCTCTCGTGATGTTGTTTGTTTGATCCAGGTTCTATCCCATTTTATGTGACTCCTTATGTGGCTGTACACTTTAGTTTTGATCCTGAAAATATTTCCGACCCCTTTTCTGTTTCTACTCCTGTAGGTGAGTCTATAGTTGCCAAAAAAATCTATAGGGGTTGTGTCCATTCTTCATAGGGAAACATTGATGGATTTGATAGAACTTGATATGATGGATTTTGATGTAATTTTGGGGATGGCTCCATTCGTGCTATGCTTTTCTGGATTGTAGGACCCAAAAGATCAGTTTTCATTTTCCTAATGAACTGGTGATTGAATGGGAGGGGAGTTCCTTAGTACCCAAAGGAAGTTTATTTCTTATCTTAGAGCTCAGAAGTTGATTTCCAAATGGTGTTTGGATCATCTAGTTCAGGTTAAAGATTCACACTCTAAGGGTCTCTTTGCAATCTGTCCCTATGGTTAATGAGTTTCCCGAAGTTTTTCCAGATGATCTTCTTGGAATTTCTCCCGATAGGAAAATAGATTTCGGGATTGACCTTCTACCGAATACCCGTCCCATTTTCATTCCTCCTTATAAGATGGCTCTGGCTGAACAAAAAGAGCAATTGAAGATCTTCTTGATAAGGGTTTCATCCATCCTAGTATTTCTCCGTGGAGTGCTCCTATATTTTTCGTGCGAAAAAAAGATGGGTCTTTTCGGATGTGTATAGACTATCGTCAGTTGAATAAGGTTACAGTGAAAAATAAGTACCCTTTTCTCAAGATTGATGACCTATTCGATCAGCTTTAGGGTACTAGGTGTTTCTCGAAGATTAATCTCCGTTCGAGCTATCACCCGTTTAAAAAGACTGGTTTTTAGACCCGATATGGCCATTATGAGTTTTTGGTTATGTCATTTGGGTTGACTAATGCCCCGGCTGCTTTCATGGATCTTATGAATCGGGTGTTCAGGTAATTTCTGACGTTGTTTGTCATAGTCTTCATTGATGACATCATAGTGTACTCAAAAAGTGAGGAGGATCATGCCAATCACCTCCGACTTGGGGTACAAACTCTTAAGGATCAAAAATTGTATGCAAAATTTTCCAAGTGTGAATTTTGGCTTAGAAAACTTTGGCCAAGTGTTGTGACTTTTCTCGAGCATGTTGTTTCTAGTGAAGGGATCAAGATAGATCTACAAAAAGTTGAGGCAATTAAGAAGTGGCCTAGACTTATGACTCCAACCGACATTAGGAGCTTCTTGTGCTTGTCCGGGTATTATAGGAGGTTTGTGGAGAGTTTCTCATCTATTGTTGCCCTGTCGATGAAGCTAACTCAAAAAAGGTTAAGTTTTTGTGGTTTGATGCTTGTGAAGGCAGTTTTGAGAAGTTGAAAGATAAGTTGACTTCTACGCCTGTTCTGACCCTACCCGAGGGTACTGAAGGATTTGTTATGTATTGTGATGCGTCCCGACTTCCATGTAGGACTGAGTTGTGTGTTGATGCAGCATGATAAGGTTGCCTCCGATGCTTCCAGGCAGCTTAAGGTTCATGAGAGAAATTACCCGACTAACAATCTAGAGTTGGCGGTTGTGTCTTTGCTTTAAAGATTTGGTGTCATTACTTGTATGAGGTGCATGTGGACATTTATTAAGACCATAAGAGTTTGCAGTATGTGTTTACGCAGAAGGAATTGAACCTCAGGCAAAGTCGGTGGCTCAAATTGCTTAAGAATTACGACATGAGTTTACATGACCATCCAGGTAAAGCTAATGTTGTCGTTGATGCTCTTAGCAGGTTGTCTATGGGGAGCTTATCCCACGTGGAAGAGGAGAAAAGAGGACTGGTGAAGGATATTCACAGGCTGGCTAACTTGGGAGTTCGCCTCTTGAACTCTGAGGATAGAGGGGTAATCGTTCAAGAAGTGGTTAAATCATTTCTTGGTGTTGAGGTCAAAGAGAAACAGGTTTTGGATCCCATACTTATGCAAATTAAGGATGATGTGGGTCAGCAAAAGGGTTATGGCTTTCGAGATTCGGGGAGATGGCATCTTGAGGTATCAAGGAAGGTTCTGTGTTCCTGATGTAGATGGGCTGCGGGAAAGGATTTTGAACGAAGTTCATAAGTCGTAATATACAATTCATCCGGGTTCGACCAAAATGTATCATGACTTGAAGGAAATATACTGGTGGAATAATATGAAGAGAGATGTGGCGAACTTTGTTGCTGAATGTATAGTTTGTCAGCAAGTCAAGGTTGAGCATTTGAGGCCTGATGGCACGTCCCAAGAAATTAAATTGCCCATGTGGAAGTGGGAGATAATTAATATGGATTTCGTTACGGGTCTTCCGCGGTCTCGCAATCAGTATGATTATATTTGGGTCATAGTGGATAGAATGGCTAGGTCTGCTCACTTTTTGCCAGTAAGTACTAACTACTCAGGAGAGGATTATGTCCAGTTGTTTATTCAGGAAATCGTTAAGCTGCATAGGGCGACGGTGTCCATCATTTCACACCGAGGTACGCAGTTTTCTTCTCACTTCTGGCATTTGTTTCAGAAAGGTTTGGGTACACAGTTAAACCTTAGAACCGTTTTCCACCCTCAAACGGATGGAAAAGTGGAACGTTCTACTCAGAATTTAGAGGATACGCTAAGGGCCTGTGTGATTGATTTTAAAGGTAGTCGGGCTGACCATTTGCCTCTTATTGAGTTTGCTTATAACAATAGTTATCATTCCCGCATCCAGATGGCCCCTTTGAGGCCCTTTAGGGTAGAAGGTGCAGGTCTCCTATCAAATGGTTAGAGGTGGGTGAGACTAGGTTGTTTGACCCTGACTTGGTTCCAAGCCATGGCAAAGGTGAAGGTGATTAGAGAAAGACTTAAGACTGCTCAAAGTCGCCAAAAGTCTTATACAGATGTGAGGCAGAGGGAGTTGGAGTTTGAAGTTACCAATTGGGTATTCTTGAAGGTTTCTCCTGTAAAAGAAGTCATTGAGTTTTGGAATAAAGGGAAAGCTCAGTCCCCAATATATTGATCTGTATCAGATTGTATCAAATTGTAAGGAGAATTGGGAATGTCGCTTATGAATTAGATTTACCAGCAAGATTGGCCTCCATTCATCCAGTTTTCCGTGTATCCATGCTTAAGAAGTGTGTGGGTTACCCTTCTTTGATAGTGCTTGTTGAGGACGTTAGTGTTAAGGATTCGTTGTCTTATGAGGAAGTGAAAAAGGGCAGCCCAATGCACAAAAGTTACCGCAATATGCACTGTCCAGGAAAGGGCCTACCACAAAGGTGTATTGTATGCAGTCTTACCTTGCATTTCCGCCAAAGGCTATTTCCAAGGCTTGAACCCATGACCTCCTGGTCACATGGCAGTAACTTTACCAGTTACTCTAAGGCTCCCCTTCTGTCTTATGAGGAAGTCCCAGTTGAAATATTGGATAGGCAGGTTCGTAGATTGAGAACTAAGGATATAGTTTCGATGAAGGTTCTTTGGAAAATCAAAGGATGGAAGAAGCTACATGGGAGTCTAAAGAAGACATGAAAGCCAAATACCCGTACTTGTTCCCAACGTTGGATGAAAGTACTTCAGGTATGATTTTTATTTCCCTCTTGTAGCATTTCAAATTTGTCATTGGATTCCACTGTACTCTCTCTATTATCGTGTAAAAAATGTCCTAACTTCTCATTCGGGAACGAATGATCCTAAAGGGAATAATGTAAGACCCCGTAAAATTTCGATCATTTTATTTTTAACCCTCCCGCGTACATAATGGTAATTTTTGACTTGAATTATAGTAAGGGATGTTAAAAAGGTGTTTTGGGAAAGTTCTTGAATTTAGAAAGGGGTTCAGAAGTTTTTGGTATTCTTGGTTTAGAAGTTTTTGTGGACAGGATTGGGATGTCATAGATACCTTGTTTTGACTCTTAAAATTTTCATTTGATTCATCCATCTTTATTACTATTTTGGTTAGCTTCCGCTGTTAATTTTATTATGCTCTTGAGGAAAGGCTAAGGGAGCTGTCTTCGGCCCATGGTGGGCTTGAGATGCCCGTCACGCCCATCCCCGGGTTTAGGTTGTGACACTTTTAGGTTTGGGTTGTGACACTTTTACTGCGCGAATAAATTTTGCAACTCCAGGAAGCAAACCATTCGTACTGCTTCTCAAGTTGTTTCCTCTAAGTTTTAAGAAATGTATAGAAAACAAATTTGTCAAGTTAACTGAATCGAAGGAGATAAAAGAGCAATGACTTGTTGAAGGTGAGAAGTTTGGGTTTCTTCCTCGAAGGAGGAACAAACTGTATTATCCTTTACAGCAAGTGGTGAAGGATTAAATCAAAAAAGTAGACAATTAACTTACCACTAATAGATCTCAGGCAACCAAACCTTGACTAAATGACCAGATAAATTTACCCCTATTGGCACTCATGCAATATACCTTGCCCTAATGATATGAATCAAAATACGGAAACGAAAGATAAAATACGAAAATGGAAATAACAAAGGAGAATGATAAATAGATAGACACAAGAAGAGGAAAAGTAAGCAAATCAAAGGTTTATTAAGCCATTGACCCTCAAACGATTATCCTACAACGAGCACCTAACTCCTACGAAGACCTCATGGGAAATTAATGCACTTGCAAGCAACGTTTCAAAGCAAAGTTTATCAAAAGCTTTCAACAAGCTTTGAACACTCTCAAGTGTATTTTCATCAAGCATTAACTAAGGGAAAAAAGGAAAATCCTAGCTATTTATAACCAAGGGCTATTTATTACAAAATTGGCCCAAAAGTGACCCTAATGAAAATGGCCCAGTTGGGAGATAATCCATCGCCAAATGCTTTGACGATAATGCCAAAGCGCTCCTTCCATCGCCCCTGTGCTAAAGTGCTCCTCCCATCGCCCAACTCTCACGGTGGATCACAAAACTCATCTCCATCGCCAAAGTCATCAATTGGCTTGTGACTTCGATGATTCCCTTCCCTTTTGGTGAGTTCATCCTTTTCACTTTGGCGATCCTTTATTCCTTCTATGGTGAGTTGTTCAACTTGACTACAAATGAGGGGTCTTAGGGCAACTCAGACTGTATCATCCTCTCTTTCTTGAAGAGAATTAGTATTCTTTGCATAGATAAAGAATTTGTATCCACCATTATCATCATAGTATTCAGGAAGATTCTTGGAATGGGCAAGATTCATAACTCGCTTCTTGTTGGCAAGACCTCTTCGATTGGCACATTGTTGGCAAGCATAATTAGGTGGTGACATCCCTATCCATGTTATATCCTCCGCATCTTCACCAAAGTCATCACCTTCCCCTATGCAGTCATCTTCTTGCTCCACTTCCTCCTTGTAGTATGAATCTACTTCTCGAAGAATAATTGCTCTCTGGGTAGGACACTCACTCATTCGATAACCCTATCCTTGATATTTAAAACAATGGATGCCTTTAAGACCATTGGGCGGGTTTTTGTTACCTCCTTCTCTTGGGGTACCTTGGAGCATTCTTCTCAAAAGACTTCTTGAATTCGGCGCCTTGATTCCAAATTGAGGACACTTGATCTCCTTCCCTAGGCTTGATGGCTTTCTCTGTTTTGATATCTTGTTCAACATCGATAGCCACTTCTAAAATATCATCCATTCGGGCAAACTCGTTTATCGACATTCTAGAGACGATTTCTTGATTCAACCGCACCTTGAATCGAATCTTGGTATGCTTTTCGTCCTCGTAATCAAGTTTCAAGAGTAAGTTTTGGAATTCGTCATACAATCATAGTACGCTTCTACACTCGTCTTCTTGCCTCAAGTTGCACAACATAGCAAGCAACCCTTGCCTATGCCTCTCTAACACATACTTAGTCCTCATGATGGCCTTCATTGCTTGCCATGATGGCCTTCATTGCTTGCCATGATGGATAATGCCCTGCATGAAGGACCCCATGTATTCTCTTTGCCGATTCCCACCAATTCAATGCATATCCTTCAAATTGAGCAACATCATAGGTAGTCTTCTTAACATCGTCCAAAGCATTATCTTGGAAGATCCTATCACATTGCGACTCCCATTTGAGATATCCTTCGAGATCACTACCCCCTTAAAACTAGGAAGAGTGGCCTTGATAGAATTGAGGCCCATGACACGACCTCCATACCCGCCTTGGTCCCTTGGTCTATTCCCTTGAGCACCATACCCATAACCTCCTTCTATGGGTTTCTCAAACTCACTTTGAACTCCTACGGCTTGATTGGGTAGATTTTGGTTTTGTGGAGATTGATAGGTGGATTTTGGTTTTATAGTACTTGGTAGGGTGGGTTTTGGTCGTGTGGCACTTCATGGGGTAGATAGTAGGGTGGATTGAGACCTTGTGGCACTTAGTAGGGAGGAATTTGAAGGTATGGGGCTTGACGGTGGATTTTGGGGCATTTGTTGGGTTTGGTTAAATTCTAATGATCGAGCTAGTAGCTACATTTCGCAATGTTTGATTGGTATTAGTAGGAGGTAATGGAACGTTCACTTGCATCAGAGGGTAGATCATTTGGTGTAGGGTTCTAGGAGAGATAGTAGCAGAAGTTTCCTGGGTGTGTCCACTTGAGGACTTGAGGACACTTGGAGGTTGTTTTGAGTAGAATTTGAGTTAAGGTACCCCTCCACATTTACCATCCCTCCATCCATACCTCATTATCCTTCCATCCACGTTCGACAGCCTCTCATCTACGTTTGACATTCTCTCATTCATCACATTCATATCTTATCGCATCTCCATGATAGCCTCCACTAAGGTATCAAAGTTTGCTCCACCTGTGGTAAGCTGGGTTTCATCTCCCGGTGCCATGGTACCTATCAATAAGACACTCAACACAAGTAACAAACAATGTTAACGTTAGTGAAATCAAAACTCCCAATCACCGGGGCTTTCACACCTCGATTGCCTCATGATTTGCTCGATTAAGTTGAACTTTGCTTGTTCCCCTTGGTATACAAAATGTCAATTTTGCTACTCTAGGTTAGAACAGATTCTTGTTCAGGGAAGAACATACGACTCGATTAAAACTACAGGACTTGAAACAAAAAGTAACGACGAGAATGAAAACAAGAAAAGCACAAAAGAAAATAGAACTTAAGAAAGATTGGACTCAAAAGACTAATCAAGCAACCAAGTTGATCAAATACTAGTTGATAATTATTAGTTTAGGAATCAAGAGAATGGATTAGAACCCAGAGAAAGGCAACTAAGATGATAAAACCTGAGATTGATTGGACAAAGTGTAGTTTGGATCGCCAAAGTGTGTGTACATCGCCCAAACTTGACCCTGTATCGCGGAACTTAACATTCTGTAAAGTTAAGTTTGGTGATGGACTTGAGCTATTCGGCGATTCCTCATGGACTTCAGTGATGGGGTAAAGGGTGTGCCAAAGTTGGCAGTCTGTGCACCTGAATGAAACCACGAATTTTAAGGTTTTTGTGGCCCCAGTTGTACTTTTTTCCTTGTCCTTTTCCTCTTTTAAAATATTTCTATTTTGTATTAACACTTATCCTTTCCTTTTTCTCTCTTTCCTAGGATCAAACACCAGCTTTTGAAAGATTCCTTTGCCTTGAAGATTTGAAGGACCTCAAGAACACCAAGAACAATACAAATATTCAAAATTCATAACTCCCTCAATTTGGCTCAAATTCACGAAATTTTAAACCAAGGCTCCTCTCACTATGGAAAACAATCCCCAATGCCTTTGAACCCTCAAATACAAGCCTAAAATTCCAAATCTAAGAACCCACTTCCATTTTCTTCAAACTGCAAAGTCAAAATGGTGAATCTTCATAATCGCTCCAATCAAAACCAAATTTCAGATCTAGACCTAAATAATACTAGAGAAAACAAATCTAGTATCAGAAACTCAAGAAAACACAAAAATCAAAACTCAAAAATTTTGAAACTTTTAAAAACGTTTTTGGACACTTTTTTTTGTAACCCAAGACAGAATTCGTGGGGACAAATCCAAGCATGGCTCTAATACTAGATGATACGAATCAAAATACGAAAACGAAAGATAAAATAATAACTGAAAATAACAAAGGAAACGATAAATAGATAGACACAAGTGGAAAAGTAATCAAATCAAAGGTATATTAAACCAATGACCCTCAAACGATTATCCTACAACGAGCACTTAACTCCTACGAAGACCACGAGTGTAAATTAATCCACTCGTAACCAACATTTCAAAGAAAATTCACCAAAAGCCTTAAAGAAACTTCGAACACGGTGTATTTTTCATCAAGCATCAACTACAGAAGAAAAGGGAAATTCTAGCTATTTATAGCTATGAGCTATTTATTATATAGTGGGCCCAAAAGTGACCCTCAATGAAAACGGCACAGTTGGGAGATACTTAGTCCATCGCCAATGGTGATGCGCCAAAATGCTCCTTCCATCGCCCGTGCGCCAAAGTGCTCCTCCCATCACCCAACTCTCATGGTGGATCGCCAAACTCGTCTCCATTGCCAAAGTCATCAGTTGGCTTGTGACTTTGGTGATTCCTTTCTCTTTTGGTGAGTTCACACCCTTCACTTAGGCGATCCTTTATTCCTTCTTTGGTGAGCTCTTCAAATTGACTACGAAGGAGGGGTCTTGGATCAACCCGGGTTGAATCACCTAAGGAGTAAGATGTTGATATTTCCCTTGTTTGGATAGAAAGGACAAGGAGCACGCAAACTTTTTCCCCTATCCTTTTTCAGCTTTAAGGAACAACTTGAAGTAAATATTTCCCAAAGGAGAAGCAAATCAGTGACTCTCTCCCCCTCTTTGAACAAAACTGGTGTCAATCTGACTTTTGCAATATGAAAAAAATGAGCAAGATAGAGCTACCTCCTTTCTGACTGTTTATTATCACTAATCTACAGAGCAAGTATGTGCCATTTGATTGTACAACAAAGCAAATGATGAAGTTTATTCTTTTTTTTTGGGGACAACCGTTGTGCTCGACAAAGATGAAATTTATTCTTTGTCATGATATTTTCTTTATTTAACAGTGGATCGCTCAACTTTGATAAACAATTCAGAAAAGAACGAGAGTTTCTTTTATTCTTTGCTGCCACCCCTCACCCCCACCCCGAAATGGATACTTCAGAAGTAGCATGAAAATATAGCAGTTAGAGAAGCATCAGAAAGTCGTGAAGTAGACTGTTAAAGGATCTAAACCAAAACGACAACAAATTCAATAAGGCAAAATCACCTGATAATGATGAACGCAATGCATGACAAGAAACTCAAGTTATTAAAAAGAAATATTTTCCATCAACACAAAAAACAACCTCATTTGCCGCTGTTAACAACAAAATATGGAAAACCAAATACAAACATGAGAGGAAAGAAGAATGAAATGAAACATCCCTCGACCAAAAAGCTTGTTCGCTCTAAGAAAAGTTACAACAACGAATTTCCAGTACCTTTCAGTGAGCGATAATGTCATTAGAAGACTCATATGTAGACCCACGCACGTAAAACCAACAACGATATGTGCTTGGACTGAGTTTCTTTTGCATCTCCATATTCTACCCTTACCTTATCTCTGTGCTTACTTCACTAAATATGGCATTATTATAATTCCTCCTTTTCCCCAAAGTTCATTGTCCCTTCCCTTCTCCTAAAAGGGGCAGCCTTGACACACATGAATATAAACCTCATTGGAAATCACAGTCAGTAGATGGTCTTAAAGGAAAACTCCGTGAACTAAAGCTCTCGCTATGTGAAGGGCCTGGGGAAGGACTTGCACACACAAAATTGCAAGAATAAACATGCATCAACTTACTTATCCTTTGGCTATTCCAAATGACATGCTAGAAAATCCACAGTAAGTGAACATATTGATAAGACATTTTTATTTGGTAATGTAAAATACCTCTCAGGTGGTATATCCTACACCAAGGAAAGATAACACAACCACACATGACATTAGCAAGAAATACTGGCTTACAGACTCCAATTTGAATCCAGCAAATGGCAACCATCAAAAGAGTCCACCAGAAACAAAAAATCACTGAGAACGAAGAATCTCAGTGACATCATATTATATCTCCCAGAAGAAATTGGGAGTTATCATCTATGAAGCTATCTGCACTACCCCACGAAATGAATGATGCTTGTGTTTCATGAATCAACAACTCTTCTGACATCCAAAAGATACTAGTAACTCTTCTCAATTTTATGGCTCTTTCCATTTTGTGAGGTCCAAATATATTTGATGATATTCAGTTTATATTCAACTGTCATGAATTCAAATTCATTAAACCATTAGAACTCTAGTGTGATGTTTTCTCGATTAAATTAACTTTTCAACTATTATACTATCTTTTCCGCTATAGATAATATTATATCATATAAGCCAAACTAATGTCTTAAATCCCATGTCCAATCAAACACTAAACACATAAAATGGGGCAAGAGAGGAAATAATTTACCATGCGGTACTTTATTTTCAATTTCACACTTCTCAAATACAAGTTCAGACGCAACAACAAATCCGCAAAAGATAACTAGCATGATTACGTCCGGACTATAGTATGTTGCTCTAAACCTTTGTTTTATCCAAAATACACACATATGAAGCAAAGCAGAAACCATCACTTTACTAACCATACTCTCAGTCCGTCCTAATATCTCATATTCAGATATTTTTACATCTAAAAACAATATTATCAATACCAGTCGAGCAAAATGAACAAACAAATAAGAAATGCTGACTCCAATCACACTTATAGATACCCTCTCTATTCCAATTTGTCAGGCACAATTACTATTACGCAGAATCAAACAGTTTTCTGTTCAACTAGAACTTTGTAATAACATTCTTTAGATATTTTTAGCCATAAAATAAATAATTTTCAGTACTTTTGACATACTCCCTCCATTTCAATTTATTTGGCTTACTTTCTTTGAGTTAATGGCCAAAAACACATCTAAAATATCTCCATTTTTTTATTTTTTGAGTTTTATGCCTGCACTATCAAGTGTGTGAGTTTTATACTTGAACTATCATCAACTATTAATCAAAACACATCTCAACTATCAATTGTTCACTTCTATCTAAACGATGGTGATGTATTGGGTAGGAAAGTGAACAACTGATAGTTAAGATGTGTTATGAGAAATAGTTGGCGATAGTTCAAGTATGAGACTCACACACCTGATAGTATAATATTGGAACAACCAGATATTTTAGATATGTTTTGACCCTTAGCTCTTTTACTTTTTGTTAGTATCAGAAAAATGTCTCTTACCTTATTCGGCAACTTATTAATTTCAGCTTTCCACCTGACATGTTTAACACTACAAAATTAAAGGACATTGTGGTACACATTCTACAAGTATTTGTTCACTTCCTTAAATTCCATTTCTAGGTCAAATCAATCAAACAAGTGGAAACGAAGTGAGTAGCTTCTCTAAATTTATTTAGGGATTGAGAGAATAAATAAGTACCTTGTAACGAGTGATCAAATTCTTCCACTTGATTTTACATTGTTCACCACTTCTCCTATATCCTCTTTCATTCATCCAAACACCAACAATCTCCCATAGATTCTTCAAATTACTTCGCTTCGTCGATGAAAATTCTATTTGAAGCTCACCTCGAATAGCTATGAAATCCCTAATCTCCTGATTACTCCACGGTGGAACACGGCCGTCCCGCGTAGCAAACTCATCGTCTCTACCCAATCGATCGCCGACAGAGGAACTACGACCACTAGCGGAGGAACTACCACCGCCAGCGGCAATGGAGATTGAGCCGTGGGGAGAGAGGTGGTGGGGGAGTTGCGGACGCATTAAATGTTGCATAAATGATCCAACGTTTTCATTTCCACCGAACATTTGGGGTTTTAATTTGCTAAAATTTTTGAAGTGAGAAAAGGAAAAGGGTTTTGGTTTATTTAAAGAGAATAATGAGGTGAGGGCTAACAGTGGTTGTAAGATGGGATTGTGATTCTTACACAGGTGATTAATATACATATTTAGTTACCTCTAAAAAAGAGAAAAAAGAAGCAAAAAACAAATATTAGAAGTTATTGAATAAAGTCATATATATATATATGTGTGTGTGTATGTGTGACTTTATTCAAAAAAGAACTTCTAATTTGACCCTAAAAATATACTCCCTCCATTCCAAAAATAATTGAATTGTTGGGGTATAGCACACCCTTTAAGAAAAATCTTTTAGGACATAAATTGCAGGTTACTTTTCATTATTACCCTTTTAATGGTTCATAAATTACTCTCTTAGAAAATGTGAAGTACTTAAAAGTCTCATTAAATGAAAGGGTAAAATTGAAAGAAATTTTCAACATGTCTCTTGAAGAATGAACAATTCATTTATTTTGGACATTGAAAAATAGCTCAACAATTCATTTATTTTGGAATGGAGGGAGTATTTATTATTTTGCTCCTTTTTTCTCTTTAAATAAACCAAAACCCTTTTCCTTTTTCCACTCCAAAAATTTTAACAAAGAAAAAGAATTTAGAATAAGTCATATTTTTTACTTTTTCTTTTCTTAATAGACAAGTAAAATGTTAGTTTTGGAAGGGTAATTTTAGGAATTTTTTAAAAATGTATCGCCCCATTGCAATACATTACTACCATGAATTCATATGTTTAGTTTATATTTGCACTAAATGTATCGCCAATGCAACACATCGACAACACGTAGTTATATTTTTAGTTTATAGTTATATAAAATGTATAATCCAACGCAACACATTACCATCATGTAGTCACATTTTGTTTATATTTGCATCAAATGTATCGCCTAATGCAACAAATTATTGAGTTATATTTTCTTTGCTAAATTTTTTGAGGGGAAAGGGCCTTTTTGGTTTATTTAAGTAGAAAAGAGGCAAAAACAAAAAGCGGTGTTTATGGCCGAAATTAGAAAAAGCTTTTTCTAAGCGTCATATTTTTGACTTTTTTTTCCTTTAAAAGAAAAGTAAAATTACTATTATCTCTGTGCTTACTTCATTAAATTTGGTATTATTATAATTCCTCTCTTTTTCCACAAAGTCTATTGTCCTTTCTGTTCTGGAGCAGTCTTGACACATGAATCTAAACCTAATTGGAAATTACAAAGTCAGTAGATGGTCTTGACCACACGAAATTTCAAGAATAATACACGCTTCAACTTACTTATCCTTCGGCAAGTCCAAATGACATTCTAGAAAATCCACAATATGTGAACGTACTGATAAGACTATTATTTGGTAAAACATCTCTCAGATGGTATATCATACCAAGGGAGACAACAAAACTGCACATGACATTTACAAGAAATACTGGCTTACAAATTCCAATTTGAGTCCAGCAAATGGCAACCATCAAAGAGTCCACCAGAAACAAAAAGTCACCGAGAACGAAACATTTCAGGACATCATATTATATCCCCAAAAGAAATTCGGAGTTATCATCTATGAAGCTATCTGCACTACCCCACAAAATGAATGATGCCTCGTGTTTCATGAATCAACAACTCGACAGACATCCAAAAGATACTAGTACGTTTTTCCAGATTTTATGACACTTTCCATTATGTGAAGCCCAAAAATATCTGATAGTATTCAGTTTATATTCAACTTTCAGGAAGTCAAATTCATTAAACCACTAAAACAACTCAAGTCTAATGTGATGTTTTCTCTACTAAACCAACTTTTCAACTGTTCTACTATTTTTTGCCCAATAGCTAATATAACATATAAGCCAAACTACTGTGCAGTCCTTTACTTTCGATTTTACACTTCTCACTTAAAAGTTCAGATGCACCAACAAATAGTAGATTACTGGCATTAGAACGCCCGGACTACAGTATGTTGCTCTAAAAATTTGTTTTTTCATCCAAAAAGCATTCTTAGTCACCAAGATACAAACATATGAAGCAAAACAGAAACTATCACTTTATTAACCATACCCTCAATTCGTTGTGTTACTTGAGTCGAAGGTATTTCAGAAAAAAACTCTCAACGAGGTAGGGTCTGCATACACTCTACTTTCCCGAAACCCCACATGTGGGAATACACCAGGTACGTTGTTGTTGCTGTACTCTCAATCCGTCCTAACATCTCACAATTTAGATAATTTTACTTCTAAAAGGACGATGTTATCAGTATAAGTCGACCAAAATTTAAATTTAAAAAAAAAAGAGTCTCGAGAAGGGTCAAACAACAAGGATTTACGCAGTCCATACCACCTCCGGAGAAGTAGCAACCATCGCATATTTAAGACACAAGATTAAAGTACATTATGATACATTCTACATACCACCATGGGATTCAAAAGTTCTTTTTTTACTTTCTTTTTTGTCTATTTCAATAATAATGATTTTTTTCCTTTCCGGCAACTCATTAATTTCATCTTTCAAATTTTCACATGGCATATTTAATATCACAAGGTTAAAGGAAATTTTGTTACATTCTACGTAACACCACAAGATTCAAAAACCTTTCTTCACTCTATTAAACTCTGTGCCAAGTCAAAATCACACAAACGAGTTGAAACGGAGCGAGTACCTCCAAAATTAAGAAATGAACAAATAAAACTATGAAATTATATGACTCCAATTGCACTTAATTTCAAGTTTCACCTTTTCATCGCATATTTAAGATCACAAGTTTAAAGCACATTTTAATACATTCTACGTACCGTCACGAGATTCAAAAGCCTTTATTTACTTTCTTAAACTACATGCCAACTAGTGGTCAAGTCAAAATCAAACAAACAAATTGAAACGAAATCGAGAATAAATAAGTATTACTCCCTCTGTTCGCTTTACTTATCACTATTTTCCTAATTAGATTTCTAGTTTTACTTGTCACTTTTGACATATCCTAATTGGATTCCTAATTAGACTGAGTTTCTTCTGAATCTCCACATTCTACCCTTACCCTTAATTCTGTGCTTCACTAAATATGGCATTATTATAATTCCTCTTTTTCCCCAAAGTTCATTGTCACTTCTCTTCTCCTAAAAGGAGCAGACTTGACACACATGAATCTAAACCTCATTGGAAATCACTAAATCGGTAGATGGTCTTAAAAGGCAGCTCGGTGCACTAAAGCTCCCGCTAAGCACGAGGTCCGAGGAAGGACTTGCACAACCAAAATTGCAAGAATAAACATGCATCAACTTACTTATCCTTCGGCTATTCCAAATGACATGCTAGAAAATATACAGTAAGTGAACATACTGATAAGACATCTTTATTTGGTAAGGTAAAATACCTCTCAGGTGGCATATCCTACACCAAGGGAAGATAACAAAACCAAACATAACATCAGAGAGAAATATTGGCTTACAGATTCCAATTTGAATCCAGCAAATGGCAACCATCAAAAGAGTCCACCAAAAACAAAAAATCACCGAGAACGAAGCATTTCAGTGACGTCATACTATATATCTCCCAGAAGAAATTGGGAGTTATCATCTATGAAGCTATCTGCGCTACCCCACAAAATGAATGATGCTCGTGTTTCAAGAATCAACAACTCTCCATACATCCAAAAGATACTAGCACCTTTTCCCAATTTTATGGCTCTTCCCATTTTGTGAGGTCCAAATATATTTGATAGTATTCAGTTTATATTCAACTATCATGAATTCAAATTCATTAAACCATTAGCACTCTCAAGTCTAATGTGTTGTTTTCTCGATTAAATTAACTTTTCAACTATTATACTATCTTTTCCCCTATAGCTAATATATAGCATATAAGCCAAGCTAATGTCTTAAATCCCATGTCCAATCAAATACTAAACACATAAAATGGGGCAAGAGAGGTAATAGCTCCCCATGCAGTACTTTATTTTCAATTTCACACTTCTCAAATACAAGTTCAGACGCAACAACAAATCCACAGCAGGTGACTAGCATGAGAACGTCCGGACTATAGTATGTTGCCCTAAAACTTTGTTTCATCCAAAATACACACATACGAAGCAAAGCAGAAACCATCACTTTACTAACCATACTCTCAGTCCGTCCTAATATCTCATATTCAGATAATTTTACATCTAAAAACAATATTATCAATATCAGTCGAGCAAAATGAACAAGCAAATAAGAAATTCTGACTCCATTCACACTTGTAGATACCCTCTCTATTCCAATTTGTCTGGCACAATTACTATTATGCAGAAACAAACAGTTTTCGCTTCAACTAGAACTTTGTAATGACATTTTTTAGATATTTTTAGCCATAAAAAGATAATTTTCAGTACTTTTGACATACTCCTTCCATTTCAATTTATTTGGCCAACTTTCTTTGAGTTAATGGTTAAAAACACATCTAAAATATCCCCATTTTTTGAGTTTCGTGCATGCACTATCAAGTGTGTGAGTTTTCTACTTGAACTATCATTAATTACTTATCAAAACACACCTCAACTATCAAATCAATAGTTCATTTCTTCTACCTGAACAATGGTGATGTATTGGGTAGAAAGAGAACAACTGATAGTTAAGATGTGTTTTGATAAATAATTGGCGATAGTTCTAAGCGACTCGCACACCTGATAGTTCAATATTCGAACAACCGAAATATTTTAGGTATGTTTTGACCCTTGCTCTTCACTTTTTGTTTGTTTCAGAAAAAATGTCTCTTATCTTATTCGGCAACTTATTAATTTTCGCTTTCCGCCTGACATGTTTAACACTACGAAATTAAAGGACATTTTGGTACATTCTACATATGTTTGTTTACTTCCTTAAATTTCGTTTCTAAGTCAAAATCAAACAAACGAATTGAGACGAAGCGAGTAGCTTCTCTAAATTTTTTTAGGGATCTAGAGAATAAATAAGTACCTTGTAACGAGTAACCAAAGTCTTCCACTTGCTTTTACATTGTTCACCACTTCTCCTATATCCTCTTTCACTCATTCTAACACCAACAATCTCCCATAGATTCTTCAAATTACTTCGACTAGTCGATGAAAATTCTATTTGAAGCTCACCTCGAATAGCTATTAAATCCCTAATCTCCTGATTACTCCACGGCGGAACACGATTGTCCTGCTTAGCAAACTCATCATCTTTACCCAATCGACCGCCGACAGAGGAACTACCAACGACAGCAGAGATTGAACCCCAAGGAGGGAGGCGGTGGGGGAGTTGCAGACGCATTAAATGTTGTATAAATGATCCAACGTTTTCTTTGTCTCCACCAAACTTTTGGGTGTTTTTATTTGCTAAAACTTTGAGTGAAAATGGGGAAAAGGGTTTTGATATATATAAAGAGGAAAAAAAAAGGTGAGGGAGTGATGTAACTTTTCTATACTGGGCTATCAGTGGTTGTTAGCTGGATTGTAATTCTTACACAGATGATTAATATATACATTTAGTTACCTCTAAAAAAAGAAGAAAAAAGAGCTAAAAATAAATATATTTTTATGGTCAAATTAGAAAAAGCTTTTGAATATATATATATATATATATATATGAGGGTGTGATGAACTTTTCTAGACTGGGCTACCAGTGGTTGTTAGCTGGATTGCAATTCTTACACAGATGATTAATATACACATTTAGTTACCTTTACAAAAAAAAAAAAAAAGAAACAAAAAATAAATATATTTTTATGGTCAAATTAGAAGTTTTTTGAATATACATATGTAAATATATATAATATATATCTTTTTAGAGTACATTCAAAAAGTTTCTTCTAATTTGACCCTAAAAATATATTTATTTTTTGTTCCTTTTTCCTCTCTTTTTAGAGGTAACTAAATGTGCATATTAATCACCTGTGTAAAAATTATAATCCAGCTAACAACCACTGGTAGCCCAGTCTATGAAAGTTCATCACGCCCTCACCTCCTATATAGATATATATTCAAAAAATTTCTTCTAATTTGACCCTAAAAATATATTTATTTTTTGCTCATTTTTTCTCTTTTTTTTTTTTAGAGATAACTAAAAGTATATATTAATCACCTGTGTAAGAATTACAATCCAGCTAACAACCACCGGTAGCCCAGTATAGAAAAGTTACATCACACTGTCACCTCTTTTTTCCTCTTTATATAAATCAAAACCCTTTCCCTTCCCTTTCCCTTTTTTCACTCAAAAAATTTTAGAAAATAAACAACCCAAATATTTGGTGGAGACAGAAAATGTTGGATCATTTATGCAACATTTAATGTGTCCGCAACTCCCCCACCACCTCCCTCCTTGCGGTTCAATCTCTGTTGCCGCTGGCAGGGGTAGTTCCTCTGTCGACGGTCGATTGGGCAGAGATGATGAGTTTGCTAAGCAGGACGATCGTGTTCCACCGTGGAGTAATCAGGAGATTAGGGATTTAATAGCTATTCGAGGTGAGCTTCAAATGGAATTTTCATCGACGAAGCAAAGTAATTTGAAGAATCTATGGGAGATGGTTGGTGTTAGGATGAGTGAAAGAGGATATAGGAGAAGTGGTGAACAATATAAAAGCAAGTGGAAGAATTTGATTACTCGTTACAAGGTACTTATTTATACTCTCAATCCCTACAAAAATTTAGAGATATATATGTGTGTGTGTATATATATATACATATATATATATATGCCACTTGGTAGGAATATATTGGGTATGTTGTTGTGTGTATATATATGTGTGTGTGTATGTATGAATGTATGTATGCATGTGTGCGTGTGTTTGTGTGTGACTTTATTCAAAAAAAAACTTCTTTTAATATGACCCTAAAAATATAATTATTATTTTGCTCCTTTTTCCTCTTTAAATAAACCAAAACCCTTTTCCTTTTTCCACTCCAAATATTTTAGCAAAAAAAAACTCAAAAATTTAGAATAAAGTCATATTTTTAACTTTTTCTTTTCTTAATAGATAAGTAAAGTAAAATGTTGGTTTTGGAAGGGTAATTTTAGGATTTTTTTAAAAATGTATCGCCCCATTGCAATACATTACTACCATGTAGTCATATGTTTAGTTTATATTTGCATTAGATGTATCGCCAATGCAACACATTGACACCACATAGTTATATTTTGAGTTTATATTTATATCAAATGTGTCATCCAACGCAGCACATTGCTGCCATATAGTCATATTTTTAGTGTTTATTTGCATCAAATATATCACCTAATGCAACACATTATTGAGTTATTTTTTTCTTTTCTAAATTTTTTGAGGGGGAAAAGTCTTTTTGGTTTATTCAAGTAGAAAAGAGGCAAAAAAAAAAAAAATTATGGTCGAAACTAGAAAAAGCTTTTCTTTAAGTCATTTTTGACTTTCTTTTTCCTTTAATAGACAAGTAAAATTACAATTATCTCTATAGTTACTTCACTATATTTGGTATTATTATAATTCCTCTCGTCTCTTTCCACCAAGTCTATTGTCCTTTCTGTTCTCCCAAAAGGAGCAGTCTTGACACAAATGAATCTAAACCTAATTAGAAATTACTAAGTCAGTTGGTCTTGAGCACACAAAATTGCAAAAATAATACATGCATCAACTTACTTATCCTTCGGCTATTCCAAATAACATGCTAGAAAATCCACAATATGTGAACATACTGACAAGACTTTATTATTTGGTAAAACATCTCTCAGGTGGTATATCGTACCAAGGGAAGATAACAAAACTACACATGACATTTACAAGAAATACTGGCTTACAAATTCCAATTTGAATCCAGCAAATGGCAACCATCAAAAGAGCACCAGAAAACAAAAAGTCACCCAAGAACAAAACATTTCAGAACATCATATTATATCTCCCAGAAGAAATTGGGAGTTATCATCTATGAAGCTATCTGCACTACCCCACAAAATGAATGACACCTCGTGTTTTAAGAATCAACAATAGACATCCAAAAGATACTAGTACCTTTGTCCAATTTTTATGACACTTTCCATTATGTGAAGCCCAAAAATATTTGATAGTATTCAGTTTATATTCAACTTTCAGGAATTCAAATACATTAAACCACTCAAACTCTCAAGTCTAATGTGATGTTTTCTCTACTAAACTAACTTTTCAACTATTCTACTATTTTTTGCCCAATAGCTAATATAACATATAAGCCAAACTACTGTGCAGTACTTGACTTCTGATTTTACACTTCTCACTTAAAGTTCAGACGCACCAACAAATCCACAATAGATTACTGGCATTAGGATGCCCGGACTACAATATGTTGCTCTAAAACTTTGTTTTCTCATCCAAAAAGCATTCTTAGTCACCAGAATACAAATATATGAAGCAAAACAGAAACTATCACTTTATTAAACATACCCTCAATTCATTGTGTGTTACTTGAGTGGAAGGTATTTCAGAAAAAGCCTCTCAACCGGGTAGAGTCTGCATACACTCCACTTTCCCCATACCCCACATGTGGGAATACACTAGGTATATTGTTGTAGTACTACTCTCAATCCGTCCTAACATCTCACAATTTAGATAATTTTACTTCTAAAAGGACAATGTTATCAGTATAGGTCGACCAAAATTTAAATTTTAAAATTTTTTTTTTAAAAAAAAAGGAGGGCAGCCCGGTGCACTAAAGCTCCCGCTATGCACAGGGTCCTGGGAAAGGTCAAACTACAAGGATTTATTGTACGAAGCTTTACCATGAACTTTACTAGATACTCTCTTTATTCCAATTTGCCAGGCGCAATAACTTTGTAAAACATTCTTTGGATATTCTTAATGATAAAAGACTAAACTTTTAGTACTTTGTCATACTCTCTCTGTTTCAATTTGTTCATCTTACCTTTTTTTCGTCTATTTCAATAACAATGACTCTTTTCTTTTTCGGCAACTCATTAATTTCTACTTTCCAACGCATATTTAAGACCACAAGATCAAACGACATTTTATTTCATTTTATACACCACCATGAAATTCGAAAGTTTCTTTACTTTCTTTTTAGTTTATTTCAATAAAAACGATTCATTTTTTCTTGGCAACTCATTACTTTCAACTTTCTGCTTTCCATCGCATATTTAAGACCACAAGATTAAAATACATATTGATACATTCTACATATCACCATGAGATTCAAAAGTCTTTCTTTACTTTCTTTTTAGTATATTTCAATAACAATGACTCTCTTCCTTTTCCGGCAACTCATTAATTTCAACTTTTCACATGGCTTATTTAATACTACAAGATTAAAGGAAATTTTGTTACATTCTACATAACACCACAAGATTCAAAAACCTTTCTTCACTTTATTTAAATCTTTGTCAAGTCAAAATCACACAAACGAGTTGAAACAAAGTGAGTACACCCTAATTTAAGAAATGAACAAATATAAATAAGAAATTATATGACTCCATTTGCACTTAATTTCAAGTTTCAACTTTTCACCACATTTAAGACCACAAGTTTAAAACACATTTTAATACAACCTACGTACCACCACGAGATTCAAAAGTCTTTATTTACTTTCTTAAACTACATGCCAACTAGTTGTCAAGTCAAAATAAGACAAACAAATTGAAACGAAATCGAGAATAAATAAGTATTACTCCCTCCCTTCGCTTTACTTGTCACTATTTTCCAAATAGGATTTTCTAATTTTACTTGTTACTTTTGACATATCAAGAAAAGACAAAAGAATTTTTTCTATTTTACCCTTAGCATTAACTGTTTATTCTCCAAACCATTTTCAAGACATATTACTCTAAACATCAATTAATAGGGGTAATATGATAAAATAGTCATATTGATACAAGTGAAAACGCCTCATGGACAAGCTTTAGAGATGAAGAAGAATATTGTGATCCCCAGGAGAAGATTGAAAGAATGAAGAATGCACTTTGTTGAGTTTTGGGGCTTTTGGGTCACTTTTGGGTCCAATTAGCATTTAGGATCACTTTGGAGCCCAATGGCCTTTAGTCTATAAATAGTTAGGACTCTCTTCATTTTAGACTTAGATGATTTTGAATGAATGTAAACACTTGAGATTGTTTTATTGAAGCTTGTTGAGAGCTTTATTGATTTGTGCGAAAAGTGGGTCACTCGCAATCCGTTCTCGTGAGTTCCTCGTAAGAGGTTGGTGCTAGTGGTAATCGATAGGGAGGTCTTAGGGCTTAACATACCCTTTGGTTGTCCTCTCTTTGTCTCTTTGTGTCAATCTATCTATCCCTTTTATCTTTTACTTGTTTGTCATGCTTTCCATTATTTTCGTGTTCGTGGTTTCGATTGTATCATTTGGTATCAGAGATAAGCTTGATTTCGTTTCTACGAAGTCAATCATGGGCCTATTTGTGTTGAAAATTCGAAAATCCCAAAAAAATCACTATTCATGTTTTTGTCCTTCGGTCAAATTTTGAGTTATTGATTTTTGTATTTCTTGTGCTTTTAGTGTTAGATTCTTGTTCTCTAACACTATTAGAGTCTAAATCTCGAATTTGAGTTTAATTGGAGTTGATCTGGAGGTTCTATCATTGATGAGTTGAGCTTAAAGAAATTTCGAAATGGGTCTTCAAATCTGAGAATTTTGGAGTGAAATTGAAGGTTGAAAAGTATTGGGGATTGTTACCCATACATAAGGGAGCTTAGCTTTCGAATTTGGTGCGATGCAGAGTTGAAATAAGAGAGTTGGGTTTTTTTTTGAAATCTTCGTCCTTGTTCTCGAAGTTCTTGATGAAGAAGAAGCAAGAAAGTACAATTTGATCCAAAACCCTTGGTGCGAATTTTGGAAAGAGTGTTTTTGACCCATAAAGACCAAATATGAGGTGAAGTGGCCCCAAGAAATCACAGAATCAAAGAAATCAGCCTTGGGACGTGGAGCACGAATTGCAGCGAAACTGATTGTAGCTGACGATTTGAGCGACTAACCACCATCCTTGCAACAGTCCGCCAACTCAGGTCGTCGCCCAAGTCCATTATTGCGTTTGTTCTGGCTAAAGCGTGACGAGTGGTGCGACGAACCACCAAGGGACTGACGACCCGCCACTCCAGCCGTCACCCCAAGGCTCCTCAACACCTATACTGGTCAGGGTGCGACGAACAGGCTGACAGGCCGTCCTATAGGCCGTCGGGTTCCCAAATTCCAATAAGCTCAATTTGATTTCTAGTTTCAATTCCTTGATTCTCAAACACCTCTTCTTTGATTCTTAGGCTAATTAACACCAAGAAATCACTCTACTTGGTTGTGATTAGTTCTTGAGTTCGTTTTTTCTTTCTTGTCCTTTTCTTTGAGCGCTTTTCTCGTTTATTTCTTAGTTCTTTTCTTTGTTTCAAGTCCTTTAGTTTCAATCGAGTAGTTCATTCTTCTCTCAACTAGAATCTACTCTATTCGAGAGAACAACCAAGACCAACAAGCTGAGCTAAATAGTGAGCCAATCCAAACATTTGGATTGAGAGCTGATTTTACTAACGTTAACCTTGATTGTTAGTTGTGTTGAGTGTGGCACCGGGAGATGAAATCCAACCTACCTCAAGCGGGGCAAGCGTTGACACTTTGGTCGAGGCAATCATGAGAATCCAACAAGATATGAATATAATGAGGGAGGATATGGAAAACGTGAATGAGAAGTTGTCCAATGAGGAAGGGAGAGTGACGAATTTAGATTGAAGGATGGTGAGGGTGGAAGGAAATCTTAATTCTTCAAATGCTACTCCTCACCACAATCACCGAGCATCCTCAAGTAGGCAAGCCCAAGAAAGCTCGACTACCATCTCTCCAAGAACTCTCCACCATATGTTCTACCCTCCCCCACAAGTAAGTGCTCCCCTACCTACTACTACTACTACCAACCAAACTCCACAACAAGTAGCCCGACCACTACAATTCAACCAACAAATGCCCCAAAACCTTCCCCAAGCTCCACAAATTCTCACACCACCCTATCAAACACCAAACCCAAGTTCCAAACTACCAAATTTCCCAAGGATTGAACCCACACAGCCTCAATCCACCCTACTACCCACCCTATCAAGTACCCCAAATCCAAATACCACACTACCAAAGACCACCAAATCCGAATCCACCCTACCAAGCTCCACTTAACCAAATGCCACCAAACCAAGTCGTTAAAGTTCAAGGAGAGTTTATAGGACATCTAGAAAGGGGTTATGCATATGGTGCATAAAGACATAGCCCAAGGGACCAAGGTGGTTATGGAGGGCATGATGTGGGCCCTCAATTCTATCAACGTCACTCTTCCTAGCTTTCATGGAGGTAGTGATCCCGAAAGGTGCCTTAAGTGGGAGTCACAATGTGATGGGATCTTCCAAGCTAATGATTTGCCCGATGTTAAGATGACAACCAATGTCGTCGCTCAATTTGAGGGATATTCTTTGACTTGGTGGGAATCGGCTACAAGAACACAAGGGATTCTTCATGGAGGTCAATATCCACCATGAGATATAACGAAGGCCCTTATGAGAGCCAAGTATGTAGCGGAGAGATATAGACAAGGGTTACTTGCCAAGTTGTACAATTTGAGACAAGAAGACAAAGAGTGTTGAAGCATACTATGATGAATTTCAAAAATCTACTCTTGAAGCTTGATTACAACGAGGATGAAGAGCACACCAAGATCCAGTTTAAGGTGGGATTGAATCAAGAAATTGCCTCTCGAATGTCAATACACAAGTTTGCCCGGGGATGATCTCTTAGACGCGGCTATTGATGTTAAAGAGAGATATCAAGTTGGAGAAGGAGGCAACTAAGCCTAACATGGGGAGTCAAGGCTCCGAATTCAAAAGGAATTTTGAGAAGAAGACCATTAATAGTAGTGCTCCAAAGTATCCCATAGAGAAGGAGGTAATCCTAATCTTAAGGGAACTTAATGCTTTAAATGTCAAGGATGGGGTCACTAAATGAGTGAGTGTCCATCACGAAGAACTATCATACTTTGAGAAGGTGATCCATACTACAAAGATAACGTGGAGCAAAAGGAAGGAGTTGATGATCTTAATGAGATGTGGAGGTTGACATGAATCCATGTGATGGGGATATCACCGTCCCAAATATGCTAGTCAACAAAGTGCCAATTGAAGACGTTTGGCCTCAAGAAAGAGAGCTTAGCATTCCACTTCACTTGGCTACGCATGTTATGCTTCCTCCTACTTCTAAGAACTCCCCGGAAATCCTTGGTCTTGAACATGATGCACTCTTGAATTTGAGGAGAAATTCTCTTCAAGGAGAGGATGATACAAGTGAAAACGCTTCATGGCCAAGCTTTAGAGATGAAGAATATTGTGATCCCCGTGAGAAGATTGGAAGAATGAAGAATGCTCTTTGTTGAGTTTTAGGGCTTTTGGGTCACTTTTGGGCCCAATTAGCATTTAGTGTCACTTTTGGGCCCAATTTGTAATAAATGGCCTTTGGCCTATAAATAGCTAGGACTTTCTTCATTTTAGACTTAGATGATTTTGAATAAATGTTCACATTTGATTAGAGGTAGAGGTATGGACTGCGTACATCTTACCCCCCCAGACCCCACTAAGTGGGAACACACTGGGTTTGTTGTTGTTGTTGTTCACATTTGAGAGTGTTTCATTGAAGCTTGTTGGGAGCTTTACTGATTTGTGCGAAACGTGGGTTGCTCGGGAACCGTTCCCATGAGGTCCTCGTAAGAGGTTGGTGCTAGTGATAATCGATAGGAAGGTCTTAGGGCTTAACATACCCTTTGGTTGTCCTCTCTTATCTGTTCGTGTCAATCTATCTATCCCTTTTATCCTTTACTTGTTTGTCATGTTTTCCATTGTTTTCCCTTGTTTTCATGTTGTTTTTGCTTTCGTAGTTTCGATGGTATCACATATCAATAATTGTTTTCATACTGGGTGTGCCATGTCAAAAAGTGGCAAGTAAAAGTGAATGGATAGTGTACTTTCTTAAACTATGTACCAACTAGTTGTCGAGTCAAAGTCGGACAAACAAATTTAAAAGAAATGAAAATAAATAACTTATAACGATTGATCAAATTCTTCCACTATTGTTAACCACTTCTATTATATGTCTATATCCTCCTCTCTCATTCATCCTAACACCAACAATCTCCCATAAATTCTTCAAATTTCTTCTCACCGTTGATGTAAACTCATCTCAAGTTCACTTCTAATAGCTATGAAATCCCTAATCTCCTGATTACTCCGCGAGATTCAAAAGCCTTTCTTTATTTTCTTTTAGTCTATTTCAATAACAATGACTCTTTTTCTTTCTCAACAACTCATTAAGTTCAACTTTCAACTTTCCATCGCATATTTAAGACTACAAGATTAAACGACCATTTTATTACATTCTACTTACCTCACCAAGATTCAAAAACCTTTCTTTACTTTCTTAAACTACATTCAACTAGTTGTCAAGTCAAAACAGACAAAAAAAATGAAACAAAACGAGAATAATTAAGTACCTTACAACGATTGATCAAATTGTTCCACTTGCTTTTACATTGTCCACCACTTCTCCTATATCTTCCTCTCTCATTCATCCTAACACCAACAATCTCCCACAAATTCTTCAAATTACTTCTCTTCACCGATGAAAACTTCGTCTCAAGTTCACCTCTAATAGCTATAAAATCCCTAATCTCCTTATTACTCCACTAGATTCAAAAGCCTTCCTTTATTTTCTTTTTAGTCTATTTCAATAACGACTCGTTTCTTTCTCGATAACTCATTGATTTCAACTTTCAACTTTCCATCACATATTTAAGACCACGAAATTAAAGTACATTTTTTTACATTCTACGTACCATCATAAGATTTAAAAATCTTTATTTACTTTCTTAAACTCTACATCAAGTCGAAACAAGACAAACAATGACATATTTAAAACCACAATATTAGACGACATTTTATTACATTCTACGTACCATCATTAGATTCAAAAGTCTTTCTTTACTTTCTTAAATTTTGCATCAAGTCAAAACCAAACAAACAATAAGATATTTAAAACCACAAGATTAAACGACGTTTTGTTACATTCTACATACCACCAAGAGATTCAAAAGCCTTTCTTTACTTTCTTAAACAATGAGCCAACTAGTTGTCAAATCAAAATCAGACAAACAAATTGAAACGAAACGAGAACAAATAAGTAAGAACCTCGTAACGATTGATCAAATTATTCCACTTGGTTTCACATTTTTCATCATTCCTCTTATATCCTCCTCTCTAATTCAATATCAATGACTCTTTTCTTTTTTCAACAACTCATTAAATTCAAATTTCAGTTTCCACAATATATTTATGACCAAAAGATTAAAGCACATTTTGTTATATTCGACATACCACCATGAGATTCAAAAGCTTCTCTTTACTTTCTTAAACTCCATGTCAAGTCAATATCAGACAAACAAACTGAAATGAAACAAGAACAAATAAGTAAGTACCTTATAACGATTGATCAAATTGTTCCAAACGGTTTTCCGTTGTTCATCACTCCTCCTATATCCTCCTCTCTCATTCAATATCAATGACTTTTTCTTTTTTCAACAACTCATTAAATTCAAATTTCAATTTCCACAACATATTTAACATCACAAGATTAAAGCATATTTTGTTACATTCTACATACCACCACGAGATTCAAAAGTCTTTCTTTACTTTCTTAAACATCGTGTCAAGTCAAAATCAGAAAACAAACTGAAACAAAATAAGAATAACAAGCAAGTACCTTATAACAATTGATAAAATTGTTCAACTTGCTTTTACATTGTTCATAAATCCTCCTATATCCTTCTCTGTCATGCAATATCAATGACTCTTTTCTTTTTTTCAACAACTCATTAAATCCAAAATTCAATTTCCTCAAGATATTTAAGAACACAAGTTTAAAGCACATTTTGTTACATTTTACATACCACCACGAGATTCAGAAGCCTTTCTTTACTTTCTTAAACTATGTGTCAAGTCAAAACCAGAAAAACATAACATACTTAAGACCACAATATTAAGAGACATTTTATTGCATTGTGCGTACCCCCACGAGATTCAAAAGTCTTTCTTTACTTGCTTAAACTTTTGTGTCAAGTCAAAACCGGACAAACAATAACATATTTAAGACCACAAGATTAACGACATTTTGTTACATTTTAGATACCAGATTCAAAAGCTTTTCCTTACTTCATTAAACTCCGTAAAGCAAAGGGCAGCCCGGCGCGTGGGGTCTGGGGAAGAGCATGACCACGAAGGTTTACTGTACACAGCCTTACCTTGCATTGCTGCTAGAGACTGTTCTAGCGGCTTGAACCTATCACCTTGTGGTGACATGACAGCAACTTTACCAGCTACTTCACTTAAATTCACAAACAAATTGAACCGAAACGAAAATAATAAGTTCACTTCTCCTATAATAATAAAAATCGTACCTTATAACGATTGATCAAATTGTTCCACTTGGTTTTACATTGTCCACCTCTTCTCCTATATCCTATGACTCTATTTTCTTTTTTCAACAACTCATTCAATTCAAATTTCAATGTAAAGCACATTTTGTTACATTCTACGTATTCAAAAGCCTTTCTTAACAAATTGAAACAAACCGAGAATAACAATTAAGTACCTTATAACGATTGATCAAATTGTTCCACATGGTTTTACATTGTTCACCACTTCTTCTATATCCTCCTCTCTCATTCATCCTAACACCAACAATCTCCCATAAATTCTTCAAATTGCTTCTCTTTGCCGACGTAAACTCCGTCTCTAGTTCACTTCTAATAGCTATCAAATCCCTAATTCCTTCATTACTCCACGGCGGAACACGGTCGTCTCCGCCCAATCCATCGATGCCGGCAACGGCGACGGCGGCTGCGACGGAGATTGAGCGGGCGGGAAGGAGGCGGAGAGGATGTGTAAATGGTCCGATGTTTTCATTATCTCCACTAAACATTATTATTGAGTTTTTGTTTGTTTATTTGCTAAAGGTTTACTTAGGTTAAACATTATTGGTTTATTTAAAGAAGAAAAAGTTACCCAAAAAAAGAAAGATAAGTATACTTAGGGTCAAAATTAGAAGCATCTTTTTTTAATAAAGTCATATTTTTGACATTTAGTTTCTTAATAGACTGAGTTCTTTTGTAAGACAATAACTAATCACTAAATAAATTACATAAATGATCTTTTTTTTTTTTTTGAGTGATTTTACTTTCTTATATTCTATAAGAAAAATTAGTAAAACCAGTCCTCTTTTTTATGTATATGTTGTACATATTTATCCGTCTATACAACAAATTAATCCTCCTTCTTAACAGACTGGCTCATTTGATTAGAGTAATAATTAATTACGCAATTAATTTTAGAATAAGTTTAATTTATATTTGATTGGAATAAAATTACAGAATAAATTATTTCGAAATTATACTATTTTTTTTATCCCACATTGAGTGTGAGAATATCCTAAGATAATTTTTTCTCAACCAAAAGTACCATCAATCAACCATTGGCGACGGCGATGGAGTCGAAGATTGAGCTGCGGGAAGGAGGGGGAGGGAGAGTTGTGAATGCATTAAATTTGCTGCATAAATAGTTTGACGTTTTCATGTCTCCACCAAACATTTAGGCTTTTTTTTTTTTCGCGAAAGTTTTGGAGAAGAAAAAATAAAGGGATTTGATTTATTTAAAAAGTAAGAAAAAAGAGTTTTTGAGTCAAAAAAAATTGGAAGTCCTTTTCTTTTTGAAAAAAAAAAAAGTCATGGTTTTGACAATTTTTTTCCTTAATAGACAAGTAAAGTATAATGATAGTTTTTGGAAGGATAAATTTTAGGAATTTTTTTTTAAAAATGTATTGTCCAATGCAGCACATTAGCGGCATGTAATCATAATTTTTAGTTTATGTTTGCTATTATATGTACCACCAATCAACCACCGGTGACGGCGATGGAGTCGGAGATTGAGCTGCAAGGAGGAGGAGGAGGGAGAGTTGTGGACGCATTAAATGTTGTTGCGGAAATAACTCAACGTTTTCATTGTCTCCATCAAATATATAAACTATTTTTTTCTTGGCTGAAAGTTTTAAAGAGGAAAAAGTTAAGAAATTTGGTTCATTTATAGAGGGAAAAAAGAGTTTTAGAGTCAGAAAAAATTAGAAGAAGTTTTTTTTTTTTAAAAAAAAAAAAAGGGTCATGTTTTTGACAATTTTTTTCTTAATAGACAAGTAAAGTATAATGATAGTTTTTTAAGGGTAAATTTTAGGAAATTTTTAGAAAATGCATCATCCAAATTAACACATTATTGTCACGTAATTATATTTTGAGAGAATTATACATTATCCCCTGAAGTTGTTGAGTTTTATTCATTGTACACGTGAACTTTCACCATTCCTAAGTACCCCCCCCCCCCCCACAAACTTGTTTTTTCAGTACGTCACGAGTCCCTTTTTGCTGATGTGGCGAAATGTGTGGGTTTCGCACTCCATCACGCGCGTGATGGAGTATTTTTAAGCCAAATCATCCTTTTAAATGGTTAAAAAAGAAAAAAAATGTCTTTCTTTAATTTTTTCAACAAAATTCAATTATCCCTCTCACTATTTATTATACCTCTTCAACCATTACTTCCAATCTAAAAAAAAAATTCATCCATTTATTAATTTTGCAAAACTCATGTTTATCTCTTAATTAGTTTATGAAATAAAACTTTCATCCGTTTATTAGTTTTGTAAATTTTACATTTATTAATCTAAAAAAAAAAACTCATCCGTTTATTAATTCAATCTAAAACTCCAGTTTTCATTTTTATGAAACTCCTTCAATTTTGTAATCTTAATTATATATATCATACGAGATATTATAACTAAAAAAATACTAAATATCGAAGCAGATATTTTAAAAGATAATGCAAAACAAATACAAAAGAAACTAAGATACATACTTATAATAAAGAGAATGTACTTATATTGATTATCGATTTGTGATCTTCCGCTTCAGTCTGCGTTTTTCGGATAGCCGGGACCCGATGTCGATTTTCGATTTAAATGTCAGCTCCAGGTTTGGGGCGGCCCATCTGGTGGCCATCCGCCCAGGAGAGAAGCAAACTACCCTTTTTTGATCCCCCTTCCCGGGCAGGGAAGAGAACGAAAATGGACCGCAGATGGTAGTCGTGGTTGATTTTGATTCGAGGATCTTACGCGGCGGAGCGAACTCTTCTATCGTGTTGCATCGGTTACCTTTCCTGAGGATTGAGATCGAGCTTAAGTTGCTCTTGCTAGACGTCCGAATTCTTTCTGGTTAAAGAATCCGTTTTCTTTTTATAAGGGCTAAAATCACTTATTTTGGCTTTTTCATCCCCGGTAGTTGGCAGAGGCGGGAATAAGAAGATCTTCTATGGGACTTGGGGCCTTGAGGCCCAGGCTTCTTGTTGTTATGAGTGAGTTAGAATTATTGTTTTTTGACTGTCGCCTTCGGCTCTTGGTCTCGAGGGACACTTCGTTTCCGTATATGCATTATGTGTTTCACCCGACCGCGATTTCCAGTTGATTGCCTCAACCTATTGATTGAGTGAGTTGGAGAAGAAAGTCTTAGAAGGCTCAACCGCTCTTTCACCTCCCAAAGAGCAAAGTTGGCTTGATGAGCGCAGATGAGCGCATGGAAGACAAAGCAAAAGTCCGCCTGTTTTCGTTCTACCTTCCATGGCGTAGCTAGGACCCTTCACATTCTGTTTGAGCCTATGTTCAAGCCAAACCCACCCCCCGGATGAATTGCCGAGTAAATAGATCAGATCCGGACGCGGCTGTTGCTCCGCGGCGATACGGACTCGACCCGCTCCTACCCACTCCGGGGTACCAGGGCCGAGTTGGCATCCAACAAGTTCGAATTAGAATAGATAGCATCCATGAGGGGCCGTCCCCGAACGCATAAGATAGAAAAAGGACCCCGTAGCCCAGACCCACTCGTTTTCGAGTGTCAATCAAAACGACGCCCATCCCCCCGACGAGCCTCCTCTTGCCCTCGCCGCAGATTGGGAACTATACTTTTCGTAACTATACTAATAAGGGGTGGGGAACGGAAGCGCAGATAGCTTTTATATATCTGCTTAATTATAAGCTTGCATAGTGCTCTTCCTATTTGGTTGTTTTCTCGGCTTTCTTCTGCCGAACCGAACGAAGCGAAATTGGGAGAAATTTGACATCCTGTCTTATCTTATATCGATTTTGCTGGGACTTTTCTTTGGAAGCCGCTTTCTTTGCTCCATTTCGTCAGCGACTTTTTTGATTTTTGGCTTTCCTTGCCTCGCTCTTGTGACATGCTATGTTTCCCCTCTCTATTCCCAAGTAAAGGGTGAGTCCCCCCCCCAAACCCCCCCCCCGGAGGAATATGTGCATCTAAAAGATCTTTCATACTGTGCCCTCGGCTTGTCGCTACTTTGATTCAAAAGGTAACCGACGGTTCCCGACTTTCCTGCGCATAAACATATGGATAGGGATGTCGACGTCAAATTCCTTCAGGAAGGGAGTGAAGATTCCAATCCGACCATTTCGGTCTAACTTCGTTACTGTACCCCGGTCTCACTCCGACAGCGTACTATCCTAGACCTCTGTCTATCCCGACATTGATAGAAATTCATAGTTAGGTTAGCCAGAGTTTTGCAACTCCAAATGATGCCTTTTGAAATCCCAACAATATTTTCTATATAAAAAGAATCCGGAAAGCCTGATGGCTTTAAAGGATAGGGGCTAGAAGCTTCGCCAGAAGCAAGCAAGATGAGGTCGCTCTGCTTCGTAGACAAGGCTCGTTCCGTACTTTACTTTGAAGCAAGAATAAATGAAGTCCATCAGAAACAAGACCTGATTATTCAAATCAAAGGCTTAAAGACAGGGTCAATAGTAGTAGCCTCATCTTAGAGAAGAGGTGAGTATGAATATAAGAGACCTGACATGGAAGAACCGCTGCGACCCGGAGGCACCCTCCGCCGCCGTT